>NC_142941.1:58201431-58221431 GCF_046866305.1 Octopus bimaculoides
TCATCTCATCACGCATTGAGAACCGGTGTTGGAATGTTTACGTCCCTGTTACCTAGCGGTTCGGCAAAAGAGATCACTAGAATAATTACCAGGCTTGAAAATAATTTCTGGTCTATTCATTCGACTAAAAATTCTTCAAGGTGTTGCCCCAGCATGGCCACAGTCTAATAATACAATTAAAAGGTAAACGAATATACGCTTATTCGTTTACCAGCAGAAACGGTAGCACAGAATAATAAGTTGCACCAGTAACGATGAATGGAGATGTTTGCCGCTTGCTACATCTAACTCACTATTTACAGAGAAATATTAACAATGCTGCTCAGCAGTACAATAGACCGCCGGCGAGAAGTGGCTTTGATGGAATGCTGAACTACGCAGAACAACAGATTTTTATCAATACAAAACTGAGAAAGAGGAAAACTATTGTAGTTTATATATATCCACAAATTTTGCTCGAATTCATTTCATACTGATTCGTTGCGCACTTGCTCACTTCACAGAAATGGCATAACATTTGCCGCGAATTCTCAGTTAAATCTAGCTATTGCTGTATAGGGTGTGTAGGATCGTAAAATCTTGAACGACCAGAAATCTAAACAAACCTCAAAACAACTCAACTGGAATGGAATATCAGAAACAGAAACAGAAACAAAGGACTATCAAAATGAATAGTACAAATAATAAAGTAGAATTGCTAAACTGTTCGGGAAAAAGTGTACAACGCAACAGTTTAACCGAAAACTCTCTTAAAGATAATTACACACAACACTCTCACTCCTTTAGATGCGGAAATATGTCTAATGCTTCAACCATTGGAAATTATTTGATTCTTAAAAGGAAGACAAGAAAGAAATCCTAGAATTAAGTAGAGTGTTGTTGCTTTTTTTTTGTGCGTGTGTGTGTGTATGTTATTTTTTGGTTTGTTTCATTCCATTCTATGAAAGAACGCACAAGCTATTCATTGCAAAGCAATCAACTCTGCACTCTGATAGACTCTTTGTTTTTCGTTCTCTCATTCCTTCTTTGTTTGTTTATTTCTTTCTTTCGTCAAAAGCAAAGATATGCAACGGTCACGGCAGCCACAGTCGATCGCATGCAACGGAAAACAAAAACTTCTGTCCTTAACTGGCCACATTTGAATATGAGTCAAGAAACCTCCTCCTCGTACCGCCATGCAAAGAAACACAAACGTCAAACTTTAAAAAAAACAAAACATATTTCTGTACTCACGGATAGTGAATTGTATCTTGGTTGTGACTACAGCCTGTTGTTGTCGTTGGCATTCCCTCGCTTACGACGTCGAGGGTTCCAGTTGATCCGATCAACGGAACAGTCTGCTCGTGAAATTAGCGTGCAAGTGGCTGAGCACTCCACAGACACTTGTACCTTTAACGTAGTTCTCGGGGATATTCAGCATGACACAGTGTGACAAGGCTGACCCTTTGAATTACAGGCACAACAGAAACAGGAAGTAAGAGTGAGAGAAAGTAGTGGTGGAAGAGTACAGCAGGGTTCGCCACCATCCCCTGCCGGAGCCTCGTGGAGCTTTAGGTGTTTTCGCTCAATAAACACTCACAACGCCCGGTCTGGGAATCGAAACCGCGATCCTATGACTGCGAGTCCACTGCCCTAACCACTGGGCCATTGCGCCTCCACGACTACAGCCTACACGAGTGTTATATGAAACTTCGAAACGGAAAAACCAAGCAGAAATTTAAGTTAAACGTTGACTTTTACCCTTAAGTTAAGAACAGTTGAGCCACTCAAGAAAGACATGTCCTCGTGGACATATATGTCGTTAAGGACATAATATGAGACAGAGTATTAGGAAATTCGACACGAAATAATTAAAAAGAAACTAAAATTTAAGCTAAATTACAATAGTTGGTATCAAATCAAGTTTATTTGACCTTAAGGAAAGTGTTATTTTCTCTTCAGTACGAGAAGGTTTTAAATTAGCGTGCAAGTGGCTGAGCACTCCACAGACACTTGTACCCTTCACGTGGTTTGTGTTCACCGATGAAACATTGAAACTAATGCTGGCCAGTATGATGGATAGAAAACGAATTAAAGAAAGACATTAACCGAATATATACTTTCTTCTTTCTTTTCCTCCTGTCTTTCTCCCCCACCCCCGTCTCCTACATTTCTTCCCATTCGCTTTCTTTAATCTCTCTACTTTTCTTCGTTATATCCCTTGGACCTTTTCCTATGTCTCTTCTTCTTCTTCTTCTTCTTCTTCTTCTTCTTCTTCTTCTTCTTCTTCTTCTTCTCCTTCTTCTTCTTCTTCTTCTTCTTCTTCTTCTTCTTCTTCTTCTTCTTCTCCTTCTTCTTCTTCTTCTTCTTCATCTTTTTCTTCTTCTTCTTCTTCTTCTTCTTCTTCTTTTTCTTCTTCTTCTTCTTCTTCTTCTTCTTCTTCTTCTTCTTCTTCTTCTTCTTCTTCTTCTTCTTCTTCTTCTTCTTCTTCTTCTTCTCTCTCTCCGTCTAGTTTCTTCCCTAATTCTTCAATCCCTCTGCCTCTCTCTGTTTCTTCCACGTGACTGGGGTTCGGCCAAGCATGATCTTTCTTTCTTGGCCTAACTGCTGCCCCGTACAACACCTTATTTTCCTGTCTCCTGACTTTCGTCCATGTTTGAGTCTCAAGGCTTTCATTCCACACGCCAGCTCAACTTACCCTAACCCTAACCCTTATTAGATGAAAGACCCCTGTTGCTATTCATTTGTCATTTGTATTTGTAATCGTGTAACATTTTCTCCGTTTTCTCATTTTTTTTTTGGGGGGGGGGGGCTACCAATTTTGAACAGTCTCAAGTGTAAACAACCGAAACTGTAATGATAATTGGAAACCTGACTGATGAATAAAGGGCCACGAATGATCCGTCTTGGTTTTCCTGTTCGTCTTTGTATCGTCTATTTGTCTGTATGTTTTTATTGTCGTCTGTTACGTTCTTATTCCGTTTTTTAGGACATATATATATATATATATATATATATATATATGTTTGTGTGTGTGTGTGTGTGCAAATATATACATATATATACACATACATATATATATATAGAGAGAGATAGATAGATAGAGAGAGAGAGAGAGAAAGGTAGAGAGAGAAAGAGGAGAGATATTTCTTTTGTCTTTGTGCTGTTTCTTCATGAATTTATTTTCATATCCTACATCTATCGCTATTTCTTTCCCTTCTCTCTCCTCTCATTATATATATATATATATATATATATATATATATATATATATATATATATATATATACGTGTGTGTGCGTGTATATGTGTGTATTTGTGTATGTATGTATCCCACTCCATCACGTGTCACTCACTCACTCTCTCTCTCTCTCCCTATACATACATATATATACATATGTACGCATACAAATAATTATGTTTATGTATATATGTGTATATGTGTGTATGTATATATAAGATTGTATTTCTGCATGAATACATACGCACACAAACACACACACACACACACACACATATATATATATATATATATATATATATATATATATATATATATATATATATATATATTTCATACACTTACAAGCATCAGCATAATCGTTTGAATAAATAAATAATTAAATAGCAGACACCAGATTTGCATAGAAAATGACAATGAAGACGATTGTCCATCAGTGTATAACAATGGTCACTTTGGGTCACTATAGGTTATTAGTGGTCACTAAATGTTACTGAGTGTCACTAAGAGTAATGCAATTATCTTTATAGTATGTGAGTAGCGATACTTAAATATTTATATCTGTGAGTGGACGTGTGGACGTGTGGACGTGTGTCCGTGCGAATGTGCATAGAAGTTTGTATGAATTTGTGTGCGTTTGTATGTGTGTTAAAGAAAGATACTTAGATACATGCATACAAACGAACATATAAACACGCACACTCACACACATATATATATATATACACACACATACACATATGCATGGTGTGTGTCTGTGTTCATCGTCACACAGATTTAAATGACTTCAAATTTTGGCAAAGTGCAACCAATCCTGAAGGAAATGGGACGTCCGTTACATCGACCCCAGTGTTCAACTGGTACTTAATTAATTGATCCCCGAAAGGATGAAAGGCAAACTTGTCCTTAAGTAGCATAAGAACTCAGATCGGAAGAAATGCTCCGGCAGAGTAAAGATTCTTTCATCTCGCCGCCATTTACACCTGTCGAAACACTGATGTTATTGTTTATGTTACGTTCTTTTATGTCCCGGGACAAATATAAAATTAATAAATGCGCCCTTTTAAAGCCTAGCCAGTATTTATATTTTAGCTTTTTTTCTGGACGGTCTCCTTGTTTAAGTTAGTGAATGCTGCCATAATTCTTGCTTTCAGTTCATCTTTGGTGTTACAAGGAGTTTTGTTGGTCTCTCACTCAACTGCACCCCTCACATAATAATCAAGGGGGTTGCAGTGTGGGGAGTTCGGTGGCCAGATGTTAAGGGTGATGTACTTGCAGAAATTCTCTAACAGCCATGACTGGGTTATCGTCTTGTGTGGCATGATGCAGAGTCATGTTGCCAGACAGGGTATTTCAGCAGCCACCCTCCTGAACCAGGGCAGTATTATCTCCTCCAAGCACTTGATGTAGGCTTCTGTGTTGAGTCTGAGACCTTGAGGGAAGACAAATGAAGGCATAACGTCGCCATCACTAGTGATCACTCCAAACAATATGATGTTGACTGGATGTTTGATTTTTATCCCTCTCGGGACATGATTTAGGGACATGGCAAGCCAACGGCTGTTTTGTATTGACCATCTGATCCTGGCAGAAATGTTCCTCGTCTGAGAAAAACCAAAGTATGTTTGGTTAGAGGGGATGCTTGAGTTTGTTCAAAGGCTTCGTAGCGCGGTCTTTCCTCTTGTCCACGATGACTTGGGATAAAAATTGCCCCTTTCTCAGCTTGAATGAAGAATACCGAATGTCTTCATGCACTGCCTGCCTGATCAGGAACTCAGACACTCCCACGTTCATGGTGATGGATCTGATTGACTAGGAGGGATCGTTGTCAATCATGGCCTGGATCTCTCCGACAAATTCAGGAGTTCTTTTCTTATCAGAACGATCAGAGTCAATTTTTCGAGCTACCATATTTTCGTAATCGCCATTAAAGTCATCCAACTCATTCTGAGTCATCTGCACTGTCCTCAGATTGTCGCTCTAAAATGTTTGTATTGGAGCTTCCGGCGCGAATGCCAATCAACACAACATGTTTCCAAATTTCTGGCAGACTGAATTGCGTCATGGTGTTGTTTTTCTCACAGACGATGCCCAACAGACACAACTATAGTCGAAAAATCAAAAACAAAAATAATCAATGCGCATGCGTGAAATTAAAAATATAAAATGGTGACAATTTACCCATCGCACCTTGTATATGTGTGTATGCGCGCGCGCGCGTGTATATACATGCATACATACATACTTACATATATATATATATATATATATATATATATATATATATATATATATGTGTATGCACGTATATGTGTGCATATATATATATATATATATATATATATATATATATATATATATATATATATATATGTATATATATGTATATGATGTATATGTATATAATTATACATAGGTAGATAGATAGGTTGTAGGTAGGTGGGTACGTAGCCATGTAGGTAGCCAGTCAGACAGATAGATAGAGAGAGGGAAGGAAAGAGAGAGAAAGATAGATATACAGTCAGACAGATACATAAAAGGATATTGTTAAAGTTTAAATGTGTTACATTAAAAACCTATAGATACACCCACTGGTCGTATTTCACTTCCTATATATGGTTACATTCGTAGAAAAAATTAGATTTTTGGGATCTATTTTAAAACGGGGGCCACATTTTTCATTAATGTTTTACGTAGTGTTTTTAGTACGGAAAGACTTTCAAACTTCGTATACTTATCTATTTTGTGTTATAGAACAGAAAAATATTTTTGTATTCGAATTTATTTCATGTAACCTATACAGGTCACCAGTCGGTTGTCAGGGAAATATATGACAATAATAATGATGATGATGATGATAATAATGTGCTTGGAGGAAGTAGTGCTACCCTGGGTGAAGATGGCGGCTGCTGGAAGACCCCATGTCTGGCAACAGGACTCTGCACCATGCCACATAAGCAAGAGAACCCAGTCATTGCTGTTAGACAATTTCTGTTAGATATATGTATATATCTTTCTCTATGTATGATATATAAATGCATGTGTGTGTATGCATTTATATATTATACATTCAGAAATATATATACATACAATACGTTCACTTGCACTCCCAGCATATACACACGCACACACACGCACACACATGCACACACATGCACACACATGCACACACATGCACACGCAACCATACAGTGGACAAACATGGAAATACGCATAATTACGGACAAGCACTCATTCAGGAAGAACACCCACAAGCATAAAGTCATAAACAAACACACGCAGAGCCGCACAAACACACACACACACACACACACCCACATACAATCAATACATTCCCCACCAAACACACAAACACACCCACACCCACAGTTCCAAACACACACACACACACACACAATCCCAAATACACACACACACATGCCCAAACACACATACACAAGCCAAAACACACACACAAGCCCAAACACACACACATACACAAGCCCAAACACACACACACACACAAGCCCAAACACACACACACACACACACACAAGCCCAAACACACACACACACACACACACACACACACACACACACACACACACAAGCCCAAACACACACATACACACATGTTGTACAACGATGAACAGACACTTTATCCGGAAAACACACTCTAAAATATAACGAAGTATATATAAATATAGTTTTTCAATTTCAATTTTTAATTTCAATCTCAGTTTTTAATTTTCTCTTTTCTCAGGACGTTATTTATTTCTGGAACCACTAATTGTTTTATTCCACTTGAAACCACTAACGTCTACTTGGATCTCTCCACCTCATTGCAAACCTTACATTCTTTACATTACGACATTTTTCATTGCTATTATTAATAGGACAGACTTCACACCCACTATAAAAGTGGCTGTCTGTTACAGGCAAATAGCATTTGGGGGTTTCCCCTTATCCATCTTATCCACACTTACCCTCTTATCCGCACTGACAGCTCTCTGCAAGGGTATTTAATTCCAAAGCTATTGTACACAAAATTCTCTCTTTCTATCTTTTTTACTTGTTTCAGTCCTTTGACTGCGGCCATGCTGGAGCACCACCTTTAGTCGATCAAATCGACCCCAGGACCCACTCTTTCGAAGCCTAGTACTTATCCTATCGGTCTCTTTTTGCCGAACCGCTAAGTTACGGGGACGTAAACACATTAGCATCGTTTGTCAAGCGATGATGAGGGGACAAACACACACAAACACACACACACACACACACACACACACACACACACACACACACACACACACACACACACACACACACACACACACGTATATATATATATATATATATATATATATTTGTTTTGCAAGATTTTTTATGTGAAATCGTGTGTTGAAACAGATGTTTATTGGCTAAACTGGCAATATGACCATCCCCAAGTACAACAATATATATATATATATATATATATATATATATATATATATATATATATATATATATATATATATATATATATATACATATATACGACGGGCTTCTTTCAGTTTCCGTCTACCAAATCCACTCACAAGGCTTTGGTCGGCCCGAGGCTATAGTAGAAGACACTTGCCCAAGGTGCCACGCAATGGGACTGAACCCGGAACCATGCGGTTGGTAAGCAAGCTACTTATCACACAGCCACTCCTGCGCCTATAATCTTTTATCTTTTACTTGGTTCAGCCTTTTGGATTGTGTCCATGCTGGACTATTCAATCGTCAGCATTTCAAAGCCAAAACACTACTGCGCGCCAGTATCATTCGTGATCTACATTTTGCAGATGGTGCCGCACTAGTAGTCACCTCTTTAGAGGAAGCTGAAGAACTTCTAAACTGGTTTTCTGCTGTATGTAAAGCCTTTGGTTTGACCATCAGCATAAAGAAGACAGCAGTAATCCACCAACCCTGTCCTACTCCTAAACAAATTCGAGGTGTCAAGCAGAGGCCACCGGTTCACAATTTCCCTGACACTCCTATACAGGTTGATGGGGAAAAACCTAAATTATGTGATGTTATTTACATATCTTGGTAGTAAAGTGAATCTGAGCGCTTCCCTTGATGAAATCGTCAACAGTCTTGCAAAGACATGCCAAGCATTTGGCAAACTCCGTCATCGCCTATGGAATGGAAGAGGCATTAAACTTGACACCACAGTACAAGTCTATAAAGCAGCCATCTTACTGCTCTCTTCTATGGCTCAGAATCGTGGATACGCTATACACGACATTTTAACCAACTAGACATCTTCCACAAAGACTGTCTGAGGACAATCTGCGGTCATTTACTAAAAGACAATGTTTCTAATGCCGACTTGTTTAGCAAGCGTAAGATTGGTGGAATCGAGAGCCTCCTTACACAATCACAATTGCACTTTGCTGGCCATGTCGGCAGAATGAGTGACGAAAGAATACCCAAAGTCCTCATGTACAGCCAGCTTGAAAGTGGGCAGAGGAATGTTGGTTGACTCTGGCTCAGATATAAGGACAAGCTGAAGAGTAACCTCTTAGAGATGAAGATAGCTCACAACACCTTTGATCGAACAGCCTTGGAACGAACAAAATGGAGACCTTTGTGTCAAAATGGTATTAAAAACTTTGTTGCAACCAGCATTAACAGGCTTCGGGGTGCAAGGCAAAGGAGAAAAGAGGCTACAAATATATTACCTGCTCTGACCTGTAATTCTCATACTTGCAACGTGTGTGGATTTTTTTGCAAATCATTAGCCGGACTTAAATGTCACATTCGGCATAAGTATAATGACTGACAAAAAAAGTACGCTCTCGGAGCCTTATATGTCGAAACTGACGAGAGAGACCATCAAATGTAAATGTATATATATATATATATATATATATATATATATATATACATATATATATATATACATATATATATATATATACATATATATATATGTATACATGTACGTATGTATGTATGTGTGTACGTGTGTAAGCATGTGTGTATATGTGTGTGAGCTTGTGTTATATGGCCGTATAATCCAGTGAAAACCGTATTAAATGCAAAATGTATTACGTGTATGCATACACCTACAATTACACATACGACTATACATGTATGCACCCGCTCACATATACATACAGATGTAATATATGTCGTGGCTGTGTGGTAAGAACCTTGCTTTTCAATCACATGGTTATTGGTTCAGTCCCACTGCATGACACCTAGGAGAAAATATCTCCTACTATAGCCTCGGGCCGACCAAAGTCTTGTGAGTGGATTTGGTTGACGGAAACTGAAAGAAGTTTATATATATATATATATATATATATATATATATATATATATATATATATATATATATATATATATATATATATATATATATATATATATATATGTATATATGTATATATACGTATATATATAAATATTTATATATATGTATATGTATGTATTTATATATATATACGTATATGTATATATATATATATATATATATATATATATATATATATATATATATATATATATATATATATATATATATAGATACGTATATATATATGTATATATATGTACATATATATATATACATATACATATACATATATATATACTTCTATATATATTGATTTATATATACACATATATATATATATATACATATATATATATATATATATATATATATATATATATATATATACGTATATATATACACATATATACGTATATACATATATACGTATACACATATATACGTATATACATATATATTTCTCTCTCTCTCTCCCTCTCTCTCTCTCTATATATATATACACACACACATACACACATATGTAATATATATATATATATATATATATATATATATATATATATATATATATATATATATATATATATATATATATATATATATATATATATATATATATATATATATAGAGAGAGAGAGAGAGAGAGAGAGAGAGAGATAGCTATGCGCATACACAGATATGTGTTTTAGTGCGTCAGGTGGGATGTATGGGGGCGGGATGTGCAACAGTACATTAAACGAATTAATTCGATGAAAGAAATACTTTATATTTTTCTACGTATTACTTTTCTTTCTTTTTCAAAGAAAATAAAAGAATTTTAAGTAGAATGAAAATATGCAAGGAAACATATCTAAAAAAAAAAAAAGAAAAAAACCCACGATTTATTTCACATCCGGATTACGTAATATACTGATTGAACTCACTGCTCTTCGCCGTTGATAGCATTTTTCCCACATTGTAGCATAGTACGATTCTTTTGAAATTACTTCACTTTAGCCTTTCTTTTACTTCTCATCTGAAAGCTTAGTTTTTCCAGAGTGATTCTTTCATTTTCTCGCCATATATCTATCTATCTATGTAGCTATCGTGTGGCTAATAAAAGAAAGCTCTCTGTGTCTCTCTCTCTCTCTCTCTCTCTCTCTCTCTCTCTCTCTATATATATATATATATATATATATATATATATATATATATATATATATATATATATATATATAGAGAGAGAGAGAGAGAGAGAGAGAGAGAGAGAGATATGCACATTATAATACACGCTTTTTTTATTAGGACGACTGGTGAAATCCCGGTTTAAAAATAGTTTGCCTCGTGCGTAAAATCCAAATTAGTTATTTATTATTATTACCTCAGCCTTAGCGAAGGCGGAGGTATTGTTTTCAGTCGTGTTTGTTTGTTTGTTTGCTTGTTTGTCCGTGGACAAGATATCTCAAGAACCGCTGGATGGCTTCGGATGAAACTTTCAAGAATGATTGGCCTCGTGACTGGCACAAGCTGATTAGATTTGGGGATCGGTCCGGTACTGGACAAGAATTCTGGATTATTTGTTATATTTACTTCACATGATTACGATCCTAAGTTAACTTTCAAGTCTACCTCAATTATCTCCCTTTATGCTGTAAGTATTTTGAATGGTGAGTTTGTTAATTTTGGCTTGTAGTAGATAAGGTCAAACTATTCATTATTGTTACTAAATTTTCTAGTCGATTACATCAACCCTAGTACACCACTGGTACCTAATCTATCGGCCTCGAGAGGATGGAAAGTACAGTCAACCAAGGCGGAATTTGAACTCAGAACATAAAAACAGACGAAATACCGCTAAGCATTTCGCCCGGCGTGCTAACGTTTCTGCCAGTTCGCCGCCTTTAAACACCAGTTAATTATCTTTTCTACTCTTGGTACAAGGCCCGAAATTTTGGGAGAGGGAGCAATCGATTAGATCGACCCCAGTACGCAACTGGTACTTAATTTATCGACCCCGAAAAGATGAAAGGCAAAGTCGACCTCGGTGAAATTTGAACTCAGAACATAAGGACAGACAAAAAACCGCTAAGCATTTCGCCCGGCGTGCTAACGATTCTGCCAGCTCTCCGCCTTTAAACACCAGTTTAAATTCCTCTAAATTCTTACTAAATTCTTCCTTTATTTCGAAATTAACTGGAGCAAAGGCAGTGTATTTCAAGAGAAATACGGTAACGAAAAATTTAGAATATCTAAATTAAAACACTTCCATTATAATTTCGTTTTAATTTATGATCCAGACGCCAGTCTAATAACGATAAAGTTGTCTTGCTAAATTCTTCTCAATTTTCGAAATTAATTGGAACAAAGACAGAGCATTTCAACAGAAATACGGTAACGGAAGGATTAAGCAGCTATAGAAATACCGAAGCGACAATCCACAATACTCCTTCAGCCATAAGTGTATTGGACAGAGGCACACTCGAGGCTAAATCACATCAGCTGCAACAGTAAATACATCACTATTTTGTTATTGAATGAAACAGTAGCAGAAATACCGTATCGGCATTCCACAACACTTATTCATTCTTCAAACATCTAAATTCAATAACAACAGATTAACCATTCTTTCAAAACTACGTGCTTTTCTTCTTTTTTTTCTTCTCTGTTTGGTTTTCTTTTTATTTATTTATTTATTTATTTATCAATAATTGTTTTTGTTATTTTCAATGTTGGAATTTGATTTTAATTTTCATTTTTTTCATGTGGAGATGGGTTGTTGTTGTTGGTGGTAGTGGTGGTGGTGGTTGTAGTAATGGTGGTGGTAGTGGTGATGGTTGTGGTGATGGTAGTGTTAGTGGTAGTAGTTGTGATAGTAGTCGTAGTGGTGGTGGTGCTGGTTGTATTTGTGGTGGTGGTGGTCATGGTAGTAGTAGTGGGGTGATGGGGTGGGGTGGGTGGGGGTGGGGTGAGAGTAGTGGTGGTGGCAGTGGTGGTAATGGTTGCAGTAGTGGTAGTGGTAGTGGTGGTGGTGGTGATCGTGATGGTGATGGTGGTGAAGGTTTTGGTGACGGTAGTGTTAATGGTGGTAGTCCTGATAGTAGTAGTAGTGGTGGTGGTGGTGTGGTGGTGGTGTGGTGGTGGTGTGGTGGTGGTAGTATTAGTGGTGTGATGTCGCTGTTACTGCTGGTGATGTAGTTGGTGGTTAGGGTAGTGGTGATGTAGTACTGTTGATGATGATGATGATTATGTTTGTAGTGGTAGCTATGATGGTGCAAATGGTAGTAGCAGCCATGTTATTGTTAGTGGTGCTGGTGTTGGTAATACTAGCTGTAGTGGTGCGGTAGTGGTTGTTGCTGGCGGTGAAGGTGTTTCTGTTGTTTTTGGTGGCGTGGGTGTGGACGTGGTGGAAGTAGTGGTGGGGGTGTTGGAGGTGGTGGTGGAAAGGAAGTGTTGGAGGTGAAGGTGGAGAAGGTGATGGAGGTGATGGTGATGGTGCTGGTGCCGAGGTCGACTTTGCTTTTTGTCCTTTTGGTGTCAATAAAATAAATGCTAGCTGAATACTGGAGTTGATGTAATCGACTAATCCACGCCCCCACCCCGTAATTGCTGGCCTTGTGACAATTCTTAAAATCAATGCGTGCAAAAACCTCGCGTTATGTATTTGTTTTCCCCGTAACGAAAGTATGTGCGTACTGAATATATATTAAATAAAAGTGGATTTGCGTCGGCTTCCCTAACAGAATTTCATTCAAAAGGAATGAGTTGAACAGACGCTAAATGGTACTTGCGAAAAACGTGAAGCCGGTATCTGATCTCGTGATTGCTAAACAAACTGTTTAACCATTTCGCATTCCTGCGTCCATGAGGCAAAATAGCTTTGATTATTATACACAAAGTTATCCATAACACCCAGCGGTGCCTACTCACAGTCAGGCGCTCTGAAGTCTTTGACAGTTAAATAATCTGAGATTCAAACAGAAAATAGTTCTAATGGTTAGATTCGAACAGCCGAATGCTCAGCTCATTGTCCAATAACATCGACGACGATGTCTTCCTCAAGAAACCGTGTAGTTAATCCAACATAGCAATATTTCTATAGAGCATGATGGGCTTGTGTCCTTTAATGGAGTTAAATTCTTCCGTGGAGTACAGCAGAGAGATAGGAACATAACCATTTTAATAATGATGCTGTTAAAATTGCTATATTTGTGGCTAGCAATGTTTATATTGTTGTGGCTATTGTAGGTTCTTGGTCAGATTATTTTACCTTCTAACTATATTTGTGAAACACACACACATACACACAAATGTACACACACACACGCGTGCGTGTGCATGCGTGGTGTGTGTATGTATACACATACGTATATGTATTAAATACTTGACCTTCGCCTGCGCTTCACAGAAGAAATTTATTAGTGCAGACGCTCTCAGGCTCTCAGACGACAAAGGTTATTCATATATATATATGTAGGTGATGGCGCGTGTGTGTGGGCGTATATATATATATATATATATGTGTGTGTGTGTGTGTGTGTGTGTGTGTGTGTGTGTAACGTGATTTACAGACATTGGTTTCCTCGGAATCCGCACAACTTAACCGACATAGATGTGAACACACGAAGACACACACACACACACACACACACACACACTTCAATATATATATATGTATATGTATATATATACATATTTATTTGTGTGTGTATGTGCATGTGTGTATGTGTGTATGTGTATGCTTGTGTGTGTCTGTTTGTGTGTGTACGTGTGTGTGTGTGTACATTGCAAATAGTTTCTGTACACCGTTTTGTACTCTGACCAAACAATTTGCGTCATGTGGTTGCCATCTGCAAAGTCTTTCTCTTTCCATAGCAGCTGGTGTCTGTATGAAACCGGAATACAACACGTGACAATTAATCTCAACACTAATCTAACCAAGGTGCCTCACCTCTACGGTGTTGCTCAGCTTACTAGAAATAGCAGTAAAATCCTAAAATCTCACGTTAATCTCTTTATTACTGCAGTGAATTCCTTAAGGCGGAGAGCTGGCAGAATCATTGTCGTGCTTGCAGGAATTTCCTACGTCTCAATGTTCTACGATCGAATTCGACCGAGGTCGAATTTACTATATATTCTTTCGGGGTCGATAAAATTAGTATCAGATGCACTTCAGAGTCGAGCTCAACTGTTACTGAATCGAATAAATCCATTTTCCTTAAAATTGCTGGTCTTGTGCCAAAATTTAACTCAGAACGTAAAGACAGACGAAATACCGCTAAGCATTTCGCCCGGCGTGCTAACGTTTCTTATTTCTTTACTGCCAACAAAGGGCTAGACATATAGGGGACAAACAAGGACAGACAAAGGGATTAAGTCGATTATATCGACCCCAGTGCATAACTGGTACTTATTTAATCGACCTCGAAAGGATGAAAGGCAAAGTCGACCTCGGCGGAATTTGAGCTCAGAACGTAGCAGCAGACGAAAAGCCGACAAGCATTTCACCCGGTGTGCTAACGTTTCTGCCAGCTAGCCGCCTTTGCAACAACAATGACAACAACATTCTAGTGGAATTGAGTGTTTATAGTGAGGTACCCTGGTGCAACTGGGTGTGTTGTAATAAGTTTGATGACTTCCGATAAAGCCAGACGTCGATATCTCAGCTGGAGACAAACTAGGTGGAGCTCAGTACTACGGAGACATCCGAAAAATGGCGAATTGCGACGGAAAGGTAAAAGGTGGATGGTTTTGGTGTGGTTATTTATAATGGCTTATAAAGGACTTTACGTTCAGAGTTCAAATGCCTTTTGAGTCAACTTTGACCTTCACCCTTTCAGCGTCGATAAAATAACTATGAACTGAGCCCTGGGATTAATATAATCGTCTAGCTCCTTCCCACAAAATGATGGTTTCATATTTTCGCACAAGGCCAGCAATTTCGGAGGAGGGGCTAAGTCCATTACATCAACCCCAGTACTCAACTGGTACCTATTTTATCGACCCCGAAAGGATGAAAGGCAAAGTCGACCTCGGCGGTATTTGAACTCAGAAAGTAAAGACGGATGCAATACAGTTAAGCGGTTTATCCGGCGTGCTAAAGATTCTGCCAGTTCGCCGCCCTCTGCCCACCAATTAATAATAATAATAATGATAATTATCATTTCAAATTGTTGCACAAGGTCAGACGTTTAAGGAGGTACCACCACTTTCCATTAACCAATCTTATAAGGATGCTTATGGCGTCGATACACTTGTATGTGTCTGCTTGTATGTGTGTGTATATATATATATATATATATATATATATATATATATATATATATGCGGGTTTCAGGGAGAGGGAGAGAGAGAGAGAGAGACCGACCCTTACCCCCCTTTTGCCATTCTCCTAAGCCAAGCTGAGGTGACGAATAAACTTAATCATTTCCCAACAAGAAAACCTTCTCCACAAGAAACACAAAATGTGAAAGAAAGCAGGAGGTAGAGAGAAAGAGAGAGAGAGAGAGAGAGAGAGAGAGAGAGAGAGAGAGAGAGAGAGAGAGAGAGAGAGTGACAGACAGGCAGACACAAAGAAGAAAGACTGTCGCTCATTTGGAAGACAAGTTTATATTCAATCAACTAACACATGGCCGTCTGAAAGATCTTTCCAACAGAAACCATAACTTCCACCAATCTTCTTGCAGTGTCTTCAATAAAACTTAGAAAAACTTAGATATGTTTCGACCAAAGATTGGTCCAGGCCATGTCTAACTTAATAGCACCACCTGATAGGATTATCTAAATCCTTTTTAAGTCAAGTTTTGTTTTTGGTCCATTCAAGTAGTGAGTTCTTGTTGAGTGAGTTGTATCCAGGTATGGGTGGCTTATCTGGTATTCCTTGAAGAAATCTGTCTAGACTCCGTTTAAAGCTGATAGGATCATTTTCCTCTTTTATCTGGTTTGGGACAATGTTAAACAGGGCAGGGCCTGTTGAAGAAAAGAAATTATGTCGCAGTGTACCTATATGTTGTGATCCTGAATTAGGCAGGGGACGTATGGCCCGTGGTTGCAGCCTTGGATGAACCTTGAAACTAATGTTCAGGTCGTTTGGGCAATGCTGGTGGTATATTCTTCACATCGTACAAATGATGTACCGCTCGCAGCGGCGCTGGAGAGAGTAGAGCTTCAAGGCTTTAAGGCGGTCCCAGTAATCGAGATCAGTCATGCCTTCAATTCGTTTAGTGAGTGCCCTCTGGAGTGATTCAATCCTCGAGATGTTTTATTTTGTATGGGGAGACCACAAGGGTCAGCAGTATTGGAGGTGTGGCCGTACAAAGGAGGAGAAAAGTGGAATGACGACATCTTGTTCTCTGGACCGGAAGGTTCTTAAGATCCAGGAGCTCATCCTACGAGCTATATCGACTTTATTGTTGATGTGGACATCAACAAGATTGAAGCATACACTTCCTAATATATGAAACGACTGGATTGTCACGACCGGAAACACAGATTACACATACCCTTAAGTAAACTCTACGGAGAAAAACACAATACTGTAACTTGACTTATTTACAGGTAGCGACAAAATTTGTTATAAATCACACCATATTATCTTACATTGGAAAAGGATACACTTGAAAATGTTGACTTTTGAATATATACGAGTGTGCTGCTATCTGTTGGCGCACTACAGAACTAGTCCAGGAACATTTTGATACCACCTCCAGGGGGTAGACCCAAGTGGTGGCGGATTGAGGGGCATGTGTCACGCTCAAGAAAAGAAATACTCGTGACCACGCTGGCACGCAAAACAATGATAGAAAGCATCACACACACACACACACACACACACACACACACACACACACACACACACACACACACACACACATATATATATATATATATATATTATTTTGCTTAAAAGAGTTCCAACACTGTCTGTTTTTTATGTTTTATTTATATTCCTGCAGAACTAATGTGGGGTATAGAATATGGAATATACAATATATAATATAATATACAATATATAATATAAAATAAAATAAAAATGGATGGCACCATGAAATAAAGTATTGAATGTAGATGAAATATTGAGTGTTCAATATAAAGGATCAAATATATAAATATATAAATATAAATATATATATATATAAAGGCGACTCGAGTTTCAGGGCTATTTCCCTTCGTCATGGCCGGTATGACAATCTTTAACAGACTGTAATAAGTTGGCTGGTTTTCTGTCTTTTATACCAATTCCTTTGGACGGCAGCAGTAGGTGTCTGGCTATTTTTAGAATTGATGTTAAATCTATTTTTAGACATGATGATATTTTAATTTATTGTTTTGTGTGGGTTGTAGGGATAAGATTTTTAAACCGCAGTAGGTGTTTGGCTGTTCTTAGAAATGATGCCAAATCTATTTATAGAAATGATGATATCAGAGATTTTTTGTGTTTTGGTTACAGGGATAAGATTTTTAAACTCCAAGTGAGATGGATTTAATCATTGTTTGTTATAGAAAAGAAATGCGCCCTTCTAAATAATGTTGTTACGCCCTTTTCTCCTGGAATTGTATTTCCTTCTGATCTTGTGCACTCCCTTTGAAAAATTCCTGGGACCACGCCTGACTGCGAAACAGGGAACGACGGTTCTGCATCCATTTGAAAAATTCCTGGGACCGCGTCTGGCCTCGAAACCGGGAACGACGGTTCTGTAATAACTCGAAGAACAAACTTCCTTGATGATTCGTTTATAAGTGAGCAAATGTTTGATTTGCACATTAGCACATCCCCCCCCCCACCAATCAAATCGACATTGCCTGTGCAGGTACTCGGGGTGTGCCACATGCATGCTCAGGTATCAAAAGTGATCGCGGAGATGAAGTGTAAACGTGTCCCAGCCTGATCTGTCCCATTTCTCGGTTGGTGTCACATCTTTGATGTGACACCGACTGAAGGGTGAGTGGACCAAGAGGGCATCTATGCCTACACATGACTACGCTGGCGTCTAAAACAATGAGAGAAAGCGTGATATAGACTACCAGTATATGCATATTTATATGTGTGTATGTGTGTGTGTGTGTGTGTGTGTGTGTGTGTGTGTATGTATATATAGATACAGATATATATATATATATATATATATATATACATGCATGTATGTGTGTATCTTGGTGTCTGTCTCCCTACCACCGCGTGACAAGTGTTGGAAACGTTCCGTAACTTAGCGTTTCGTCAAAAACGGACCGATAAAAGAAGTACCAAGCTTCGAAAAAAATAAATAAATAAGTACACGAGTTAATTCGCTCGACTACAAATTTTTCAAGGCCGAGGCCCAGCATGGCCGCACACTAATGACTATAACATGCAAAATGTAAAAGACATAAGAAAGCGTTGCCAGTCAAGCTTGTTTTTTTAAAAATACTCTCAAATAATAAATTGAATATTCGGTTTTGATAATAAAAATATTAGTTTTTATTTTTTTATAGAGAGATATAGAAACAACAAAATGGCTGTTGTAGAATGCAATTTCCTTACAGGAGTTTAAAATTGTATTTAGACGTCTGTTGGGGTTATGCGTGTGAGAAGGAAATGCTATGACACATACGAATGTTATGCACGGTTCAAGCTGTGACGTCATTTATTTATTAGCTCATTTATTACTTTATTTGTTTATTTAATGTATTTATTTACTTTCACTATTTGAACTGATATCTGTGCGACGAGGAAACTCTTTTAGAAGAACTATAAAGAATTTAAAATATCAAAGGAAAGAAAATAATAATAACCGAAAAAAAAAAATTTATAACTTAATAATAATAATAATAATAATAATAATAATAATAATAATAATAATAATAATGATAATAATGATGATTACTTTTATTTGCCACAAGGGTGAAAGTTAAGGAGGTCAATACAAAAGTAGTCATAAAATGTTGGTGTTTACATATAATGAAATGATAAAAAAAATGTAAGTATAGACGGTATACACTGAAAAAAAGGACATATGCATACAATAGAAAGGTCTAAAAAAAGAAGTGGCGGGGAGGATGATGGAGATGTGCCCCCCCCCCCTGATACAGGACGGATAATCTAGGGATAATCGAGGAACCCCACTGTCCGAGATTTCCCTGAAACCCCAAGAGCAAGTGCCCTTTCCAATTCCATCTCTCCGGCTTACAGGTCTACACTTGGACGTTTACCGTCCACTCTTGCTGTTTTCGCAACTTTCACTCACATTTTAATAAACTCACTCGAGGACAGCACTTCCCTCTCCACTCTCAATTTCCTTTCGAAGTGAAACTTGAAGAAGTTAATGAGAGCTCTACCAAAGAGGAATGTATATGCCCTCATGCCTTTCAGCCTCGTCCACCAGACAACCTCTTTCGCCACAGCCACCAGGCAAAGGAAAACTGCTTTGCCTGTCCGATTAAATGAGAGCAGCAGCGCGATGATTATTACTGACTCGGCTGATAGACATGTCCCAGACATGACAGCAGCTGTTCGA
>NC_142941.1:58226431-58231431 GCF_046866305.1 Octopus bimaculoides
TTGCAACTTATCCTTATGCCATGCTTCCTTCTTTGACTGGATTGCTTCCTTCAATGTCGACGAAACTGCTTCCATTGTCATTAACATTCTCACTAGGCAAAATGTATGTGTTTTCGCGTGTCTGTATGTCTGTGTCAATTTGTTTGGATATGTTTTTCCTTTGTCGTCATTGTTGCTAAACATATTACCAGAAATATTCTAATTTTATTATGCACAGAAATGTCACCATTTTTCTTTCACTGTGTGTGTGTGTGTGTGTGTGTGTGGTGAGAGAGTGAGACAGACAGACAGACAGACAGACAGAGCGCACGCTTTGTTATAAAATACTTTTGTTGGTTTCCTTCCGTTTTCTGTTTAACATCCGTAAAAGAAAACAAAATTCGTTCTGATTCGAAATTTTTGAGGCGTTCTTTGAAGAAACCATTTCGTTTATTTACAAACGAAGAAGAAACTATTTTCTTAGCAAATTAATGTGTTTTTCCCTAAATGGTGAACATTGATGCAAACAATTAATTACGTTTCTATGTAGAAATTCCGCATTATATGAAACAATTTTTCCATTCCATTTCACTCGTTAAATCCAAGGATTTGGAGAGCGAAATGTAACGCGTCTGGCTGACGCAACGACAACAACAAAAACAACACCAATAACAACAGCAACAACAAAAACAATAAGAACAACAATAAAGCCAATGTTATTAATGGTCTTAAATCTTGACACAAGGCCAGCAATTTTAGTGGGGAGAGGCTAGCAGAATCCATCGACCCCAGTACTTTACTGATACTTAATGTTATTGATCTCGAAAAGACGTAAGAAAAAGTTAACTTAGGCGGCATTTGAACTTAGAACATAAAGCTAGAAGGAACGCTTCTAAGTACTTTGTCAGACCTGCTAACCATTCGCCCAGCTCGTCACCTTAATAATAATAATCCTTTCTACCATATGCACAAGGCCTGAAATTTGTGGGTAGGGGACCAGTTGATTAGATCGACCCCGGTACGCAACTGGTGCTTAATTTATCGACCCCGAAAGGATGAAAAGCAAAGTCGACTTCGGCGGAATTTGAACTCAGAACATAAAGACAGACGAAATACCGCTGAGCATTTCGCCCGGCGTGCTAACGTTTCTGCCAACTTGCCGTCTTCATAATAATAATAATAATAATAATAATTAATAATAATAATAATAATAATAATAATGATAATAATAATAATAATAATAATAATAATGATGATGATGATGATGATGATGATAATGATGATGATAATAATAATAATAATAATAATAATAATAATAATAATAATAATAATAATAATCCTTTCTACTAAAGGAACAAGGCCTGTTAGGTGGAGGGGGTCAGTCGATAATATCAACCCTAGTATTCAACTGGTATTTATTTTATTGACCGCTAAAGGATGAAATGCAATGTTGACCACGGCGGAATTTGAGTTCAGAACGTAAACACGGATGAAATGCCGCAAAACATTTTGTCCGGCGCGGCAACAATTCTGCCAGCTCACCATCTTAATAATCCTTTCTACTGAAGGCAGAAAGCCTGAAATTTGCGGAGTTGGGGTTAGTCGATAACATCGATCCCCAGTGCGTAACTTGTGCTTATTTAATCGACCCCGAAAGGATGAAAGGCAAAATCGACCTCGGCGGAATTTGAACTCAGAAGTGGTGGTTGAAAAAACGATAAGAGGGAGCATATTTATAGACCGAGTGTTTGGTTGAAAATGGTTCTGCTAGGCGCCCGTTTATTCTGAGCAAATACACGCTACTCTACATGGCACAGATGTAATTTCTGAAAATGGGTTTGAATCGAGTTGCTCTGAGCCCTTAGGGAGCAATAGGCAACGCATGTGAAA
Source organism: Octopus bimaculoides (assembly GCF_046866305.1). Lineage (NCBI taxonomy): Eukaryota > Metazoa > Mollusca > Cephalopoda > Octopoda > Octopodidae > Octopus > Octopus bimaculoides. Next base: position 58,228,301 of record NC_142941.1, read on the forward strand.
AACCTAGAATTAATCTGAATCGACCAGAGCCCCACTGAAACTGGTTTTGTTATTCACGGTCTTTTTGATGTACGGCCTGAGATGGAGATTGTTGTGAATATGAGATCTACAGGGAATAGTAAATATCTTCGCCAAAATCTTAAATTCTGCATTCAATAGAGACAAGGACATGAAATTATCGATGATATTTTCCGTGTTAATGCCATTCTTTTTTCAACAACGGCCTCGATGATGACGAAGGACGCTAGATATGTTAATGTTCTTCTTTACTCATCTCTAACAAATGTACAAATCAATAAGAAACAATAGGAAATAATCAGCAACCATGTGATTACAAACTGGATTTCTCAAACACACAGTCATACCCACTTACTGATTGGCTGACTGGCTTACATACTGACTTACTTATTTGTACATGCGGCGACATTCAACCGAAGTGAGTTGAGCCGGCTCCGACCAACAGAGTTTCATTGGGAATACATGTTCGCATGTCGTCCTCGGTCACATGCATACACAGTTTGAGATAGTACGATCCATAGCAGCTCATCTTGCCGTCGATTGTCGACTTTCGCAGAGGATTCGCGGACCAAATCACCATTGATTATCGGAGCAGACGTAGTCTGGGTTTGAAGCGGGTTCATCCGCCTTGCTTTTAGTCTTGCTGGGTTTCTTGCAATCCTCCTCGCCAGGCAAGTCTAGTGAAGGTGCCGGTTTTCATCGCCGACCACCCGATCATGCAACAGGTTGTACTGAATTCCATGTTACCAGTAACACTCATGAGAGACCTCATAAGTGATCTGATATTATTACAACCTCTGAATGTGTCCGGATTTCAAAACAGGCCAAATGTCAACGATACTAGGGTGTGGCTTAATAGTTCGTGTTAGGTTTCAGTTTACAATCAGGAAGAATATTTCGTTTGCAAACATTTTTTCTTTTATGTTTTGCTATTAAAAATAATTCAATGACTCATCTCTCTTCATCGTCGTCGTCGTCGTCGTCGTCACAGCCGTAGTTGTCGTTGTTCTTGTTGCTTTTTTCCATCGTTGTTTTCTTTTCTGACAGTGTTGTCATTATTTTTGTTGTTGTTATTGTTGATGTTGCTGTTTTCATTATTGTTGCTGCTGCTGCTGCTGCTGTTTTTGTCGTCGCTGTCATTACTTTTATCATTGCTGTATTCGTCCTTCGTGGGTTTAGCTAGGTTTTTTTTTTCACGGGATTATGCTCTAAATTGTTGTTGTCGTTGTTCTTGTCGTCGTCATTGTTACTGCCGCAGTTGTGGTCGCCCTTGTCCTTTTAGCTTCTTTTTTATTTATTTATTTATTTATTTGAGTGGCTGTGTGGTAAGTAGCTTGCTTGCCAACCACATCGTTCCGGGTTCAGTCCCACTGCGTGGCACCTTGGGCAAGTGTCTTCTACTATAGCTTCGGGCTGACCAAAGCCTTGTGAGTGGATTTGGTAGACAGAAACTGAAAGAAGCCCGTCGTATATATGTATGTATGGCCGCAGCTCTAAGCTGAAACTATAAAAAAAAAATATCTGTGTGTGTGTGTGTGTGTGTGTGTGTGTGTGTGTGTGTGTGTTTGTTTGTCTGTGTTTGTCCCCCCCACCATCGCTTGACAACCGTAGACGGACTTGTGGATTTCTTTTTAAAAAATAAGTCTAGAGCTGTTTGCTTAGAAGAAACTTTTTCCGCTCTATAAATTTCTCGGTAATATGCAGAAACCTTTGTTATGGTCGTGGAAACCATTGCACTTTGTTCAAAATTTGTATCTTTTGCTTGAAAAATAAAACTCGTAAACCCCGGGTCTCGTAAAGCGAGTTCGCGGAAAGTGAGGTATTACTGTACATAATTTAATGTGTTAGGAAACGTACTTCTTATTACATTATGTCCGAATCATATCGGAAACCATATTATATGTATGCCGTTTTCTTTCATAGTCAGTAGGTTGTGATTTTTGAGATTTACTTGCTATTTCTAGCAGGCAGAACAGACTTTTGACCAAGTGATAAGAAGCTTGCTTCCCAACGACATGGTTCCGGTTTCAGTCCCACTGCGTGGTATCTTGGGCAAGTGTTTTCTACTATAGCCTCGGGCTGGCCAAAGCCGTGTGAGTGGACTTAAAAAGGGAAAACTGAAAGAAACACGTCCTATATACATACATACATATATATATATATATATATATATATATATATATATATATATATATATATATATATATATATATATATATATATATATACGGGGGTGTGCATTTGTCCCCCATCACCGCTTGACAACCGATGTCGGTGTGTTTAAGTTCCCGTAACCTAGCGGTTCGGCAAAATATACCGGTAGAATAAGTACTAGGTTGAAAAAATAATAATAATAAACCCTAACGTCAACTTGTTCGACAAAAAAAAAAATGCTTCAAAGCGATGCTTCACTTGGCCGCAGTGAAATGACTGGAACAAATAAAAGAATAAAAGAATGGAAATATATAAGTGCACTAATACACGAAACATAGAATCTCTTCATCATTAAACAGAGAACATTTAAGCCTACGTTAAGAATAGATGAACGCCAAACTGACTGTTGTAATTACATAAAATTCAAACGTAGACATGACAATTGTAAACACCACGTATCTAATTGGTAGAGCGAACAAAAGGGCCCCAGGGAAGAGATGCTGATCTATATCGGTAATTAGTGAATATAAACAGTTTAAAAGTGGAATAAATAGGTTTTGCTGTGATCGTACAAGTTCCACACTGTCTTCTTTCCTTTCTTGGCTCGCTGGCCATACATGTACAAACAAGGAGTCGTTGAAAGATCATTATTATTTTACACAACACAATACATGTGTTTTTTTTTTTGCAACAATACATGTATGAAATAAAGAAATAGCTTTTTTCTCAATAAGCACCAAACTAATAACAAACAGAAAGATAAATGAGCACTCTCTACATCTTTGTCTTGGATGTTTGCAGAACTAATAATAATAATAATAATAATAATAATAATAATAATCCGTTCTGCTATATGCACATGGCCTGAAATTTGGGGGTGGGATATAATTGATTGCATAGATCCCAGTCGAGTGCTGGTACTTATTTTATGAACCCAGAAGGAATAAAAGGAAAAGTTG
>NC_142941.1:58236431-58251431 GCF_046866305.1 Octopus bimaculoides
CTGGGGTCGATTTGCTCGACTAAAAGCGGTGCTCCACCATGGCCGCAGTCAAATGACTGAAACAAGCAAAAGAGTAAGTGATTTGGTTGGTTAGGAGAAATTTAGTAAATTTTACATCAAGATAGCAATTAAGTTTAATTAGGGAAACAACATAAAGGGAAATTATTTTCTTCCATTACAAACGTTTCATTTTCTCCGTCACAATGTATTTGAATCAATAGAGACGGTAATCAAATTACGAGTCACAGATTACTTCCCCGGGTGGAAAGTATTTGAACTTTTGCACATTCACTGCAAAAACGGAAGGAGATCGAAACAGAAAAGAAATTAATTTAGATAATTTATATATATATATATATATATATATATATATATATATATATATTTATATTTATACTTATATTTATATATATATCTGTGTGTGTGTTTGTGTGTGTGTTTGTGTGTGTGTGTGTGTTTGTGTGTGTGTGTGTGTAACTATGTAAGTGTATGTATATATAATATATATAATGATATATATATATATATATATATATATATATATATATATTTATATTTATATATATATCTGTGTGTGTGTTTGTATGTGTGTGTGTGTAACTATGTAAGTGTATGTATATATAATATATATAATGATATATATATATATATATATATATATATATATATATATATATATATATATATATATATATAATATGTATGTATGTATCTAGTATGCGCACACCTTTAGGTGAGAACTCCTTCCTGTGTGGTATATATTTCTGAGTAAGTCTTTTCCATTTGTATGAGCGTTGCGTACGGTTACGTGTGTATGTGTGCTCGTTTTTATGTAATATCCATGTATGTATATGCGTGCAAATGTTCATGTATATCCGTTCGGTGTAGATATTCGAATACGGGATGATGCGTATTGAGTGCATGCGTATGTTCGCCTGTGTGCGTGTGTATTTTACTCGTAACTGGGGGCTTCACTACCTGATGTAAATTAATCATTAAGGGAAGCTCCTTCCACTACCACACCCCTTTGTGACCTCTTTTTCGTCGCCCACCCTCCTCTCTCTCTCTCACCTTCTTTCTTATTCTCTCTCTCTCTCTTATTCTTTCTCTCTCAGCCTCTCTCTGTCTCTCTCGAAGTCATAAGCATTCCTTCACTTCTTTCAATCAATCGTTTTGCTGAACTTCCTCCTCTTCCTGCAGCGCCTCTCTCTCCCCCTCTCGAGGTCTCGAGGTATTCATAAAGAAGCCCTTTATTTCTCCTTCACACACGTGCGCGCACGAACGCACGCACGCACGCACACACAAACACGCACACGCACGCATTCCATACGTTGATTTATAGACAGACCGACAGATAGACAGACATACAGGTAGATAGATAGATAGATAATAGGTGCGATGGGTAAATTGTCACCATTTTATATTTCTAATTTCGCAAATGCGCATTCTTTGACTTTTGATTTTGTCGACTACACAGTATAGTAGGGTCAGTTGGGCACCATCTGTAAGTAAAACAGCACCATGACAAAATTCACTCTACCAGAAATTTGTAAACATAAAGATACAGGAAATGAGTCAAGGCCGGCAGGAAGCGGTGCAGCTTCCTAGGTTTAACCAACAGTAGTAGTATTCCCTTCAAGGGACTGTCACATTAAGTTGACAGCATACAACTACTTCATCGTATCACTTCTGCATAAATCTCTCTGAGAGATTTAGAAATGTATTATTTAAAAAATATCTATACATATATATATCCACATGTACCGTACATCTATTTATCTTTCCTTCTCTCTCTGTATATATATATATATATATATATATATATATATATATATATATTTCTAAATATATATATATACATGCATATATATATATATATATGTATATATATATATATATATATATATATATATATATATATATATATATATATATATATATATATATATATATATATATATATATATATATTATTATTATTATTATTATTATTATTATTAGTTTCAATTGCGTTTGTTTTGTTTTGGAGAGATTTATATAAAGCTCTAGCTTTTATAATAGTAGTGACCATAGAAGACTGGTGGTATTATTATTTGCATGGACTTAAATATTGGTCGCGATTTGGCATATACTTTTAGTTATTGCAGTTTACTATTAATACCGATACAATGTACATTGATTTATATGTTTCTTTGTTGTAGATTTATTAAAGTTAATGTTTAACCCTACCAATAGATTGATTGATTGAATGAATGTGGTCATTAAGCTTTCATTTATATATTATACTATGGAAAACGGTAGGGATTATAATTTTTGCATGACTTAATGGATTGGTCGTTATTTAGTTACGCAGTTAGGAGTTCGTTGTATTAATAATTTACTTATTGAATTTATTAACCGATACGGTTGTACATTGGGTAAATGTGTGTGAAAGTTGTGGCTTCTTTGATTTGTTTGTTTCCAAACAACACTTATTTTCAGTGCTGTTGACACCACCGGATAGAATGGTACTGCCCAGGTGTCGAAACCATAATGATATCTGTGGGGCGGCTGATGACGGAGGTACGTTGGATTCTAGGTATGGCTGTTTTGGCATGTGTGGAATAGTATTATAACACATCCTTTTGATATATATATATATATATATATATATATATATATATATATATATATATATATATATATATATATATACATACATATGCATATACAAACATATATGCACACACACACGCATATATACATATATATATATAGCTATATAATATATTTTATATATTGAATTATACATTTTTATATGTATACACACACACACAAACACACACACACATATATATATATATACATACATATATATATATATATATATATATATATATATATATATATATATATATATATATATATATATATATATATATATATATATATATATATATATATATATATATATATATATATATATATATATATATATATATATATATTTCCACTATTGCAGGTATTCACCACCAGTAACAACAATAACACCACTACAACCCTCGTCACCGCTGTCACCACCACAACCACTACAACCATCACCACCACAACCACTACAACCAGCTCCAATACCAACAACATCTCTGTTATCAGTATCACCTTTTGTTACTTCATCATCATCATCACTAGCGTCATGATGAACAACACTTCCAAAGTCTCCATCATCTCTAAACACTGTCACCACCACAACCACCACTACCATCATCATCCTCATCATCATCATCATCGTCATCTTCGTCGTCGTTATGATCATCATCATCATCATCATCACCGTCATGATCATCATGATCATCATCATCATCATCATCATCATCATCATCATCATCATCATCAACATACATCATCATCACCGTCGTCATCATCATCATCATCATCATCATCATCATCATCATCATCATCATCATCATCATCAGTAGCAACAACAACAACAACGACAACATCGCCAGTATGTCAACCTCCTCTTTTACACCATCATCAACAGAACCATCATCATCAACAACAATGAGATTAATACGACACCTAACCCAACCACCGTCTCAAATCCACCAACTCAAATCACCGTCATCACCCACCATCATCGCCGACATCTTCTCCACCACCACCACCACCACCACCACTACCACCACCACTAACAACAACAACAACAACATTAACAGCAGCAACAACGGCAGTAGCAGCAGCAGCAGCACCTTCATCGCAACCATCACCTCTACCCACTACCACGAACACCTTGCATCTCTAATTATCGTCACACCCCCACCTCCACCTCTACAAAAAGAAACCAGCAGCACCACTACAACCACTACGACCGTCGCGGCCGCCGCCACAAATGACAGCAACAACAACAACAACAACAACAACAACACAGCCGTTATACCCTCACAACTAATATTAATCACAATTAACCAACGCAGCTATCACAACCTTCGCCAGAACCACCACCATCACAAGCAGACCACAATACACCACTATTACAACGACCAATACTGTGGTGAACCATACACAAATACACACACACACACACACACACATATATATATATAATGCGCACACACATATGTACATGTACACACTCATAGACACACATACATACATGAGCGCACACGCACGCACAGACACAGCGTCACCATTCGCTACATACACACACACACACACAAAAACACACACACGCATATGTATAATGCACACACACATATATATATGTATGCACACACACTTTTACATGCACAAACACATAGACACAAATACATACAAGCTCGCACGCACACAAATACACACACACACACACATGGACACACATACATATACGAGCGCACACACACACACAAACATGCACACGCATATATATAATGCACACACACACACAATACACACATACATACATACATGCACGCACGCACACACACACACACACACACACATAAGCATTACCTTAGATAACGTTTCTTCACATGTGTTGTGAAGAAATCTATCTACGCCTTCCCAGAGTGACTGCTTCAAACCAACTTCGTAATTAAACCTTTCTCATTAGTATGGGCGTATTTCTAATTAAATACTTTAACTAGATTCGATGTTTGCGTATGTGTGTGGTATGGCATGTGTGTGTGTGTGTGTGTGTGTGTGTGTGTCTTTGTGTACACGTACATACATACACACATAAATATATGTATATTTGTATATACACATATATACATATATGTATATATACATATATATACACCTATATATATATATGTATATATGTATGTATGTATATGTATATATATATATATATATACATATGCATATATATACATGTATCTGTATATATATATATATATATATATAGTTATATTCATATGCATATGCATATGCACGTACATACATGTATATGCGCTTGTGTGTGCGTGTATGAGTGTGTGTAAATACACAAAAGCAAACACACATGTATCTGGATATATATACGTGTGCATATCTATCTATCTATCTATCTATCTATCTATCTATCTGTCTGTCTGCCTATTTATCTATCTATCAATCTATTTATCTCTTTATCTATCTCTCTCTATATGTATATATATATATATATATATAAATATATATATATATATATATATATATATATATATATATATATATATATATATATATATATATAGATAATAGATAGATAGACAGATAGAGATAGAGAGACAGAGAGACAGAGAGAGAGAGAGAGAGGGAGAAAGAGAGTGATATACATATATACATATATATATATACAAGCATATGCATGAATTTATACGCGCACACACACACACACACACACACACACACACACACATATATATATATATATATGACCATATGCATGGATAATTGAACATGTACATATATATGTATACATATATGTGAGTATATATATGCATGTTTGAGTGTGTGTTAGTGTAGGTACGTGTGACATATGTATCTGGGTTATAAGTGTATATTTATGTGTGTGATTATATAGATGTCTATGTTTATATCAGTGTCTAGATATGTTATAATAATTCAGCCATGTTTTAGATCGCGTGTTAACACTTCAATCTGGTCTTAATTGTACAGAGATGTCTATATCGTTTGCTCGGTTCTAAACTGTTATGAACCCCCCCCCCTCACATTTAAATAAACACTGAACAGCTCCCTTGAAATTTGTTGCTGCTGCTACTATTGTTGTTGTTGATGTTGTTGTTGTTGTTGTTGTTGTTGTTGTGGTGGTGGTGGTGTATTTTGTTGTTACTAGTTTGTATGCGAAACGTTTTAGAAAAAGGAATAAATTCTGTTGTGTTTCCTGGAATATATACTTATGTGTTCAAGAAAGAACAAGATAAAAAGGAATAAGGAGAAAAGAAAGTAAGAAAGAAAGAAAGAACGAAATAAAGGGAAGGAGAAAGAAAGGAAGAAAGAAAGAACCAAAGAAAGGTAAACGCAGAAAAGGAAATTAGCAAACATTGGAAATAAAGCAATTGTTTGATGCAACCGAACATAGTTACGTTATATATATATATATTTGCATATATATATATATATTTGTATATCTGAACCTATCTATCTATATACATACATTCATATATATATATATATATATATATATATATATATATATATGCGTGCACAGACACGCATATATAGTTGTAATAATGAAGTCGAACCAGATAATGATATTTTGAAACCATTTAATATGTTCGTTTCTGATGGTTGTGCGTAATATATAATAGGAGGAACTGCAGCCATTAAGTAAAACACTCCTTAGTTAAAGCATTTCAAAAATGCATTTGAGCTGCGTCGAAAATTCGGCTACCATGCACCACTTCTTAGCGTAACACACACACACATACACACTCACACACACGCATGCATGCATGTACACACATGCACACACACATATAGATAGAGAGTATGTTATATAGATATATATGTGTTTTATTTATTGATTTATTGATTTATGGTAGTTTCTCGTTCCGATGACGATGATTCTGCGATTTCTTACAGAGTGAAACTGCCCGGATGATCTGCTTACTGCAGTCAAGCATAGGTGCAGTACACAAGCTCACTCGCTCTGTGGAGGCGACATTGCCTGCATAGGTGTACGGTGTGTCACGTGTCAAATATCAACGTATACACAAAGGAATAAGGGAGAAAATTGTTTTACTCAAGAACACAACGCAACAACCGATCCGGTTATCAAGCCTACGATCTGGCGATCGTGAGTGCCACACCCTAACCACTAACCGTATACACACGCACACACACATACACACACACACGCATTTACACACACACAAATTTACACATACATATATATATATATTTATATACAGGAGAGAATGGATTGAGCCACACATTTTCTTGCATCGTACAACAAACGTTTCATCGCCACTTTACCATTGTCACTGCCGAATCATTATTATTATTATTTCACTAATATTAGTAAGTGACGTCGCTTCAGGTATAGATACAAAGTGTGTGCTAAGTCAAAACATATTAAAACTGGTTGAACTACCGAAATACCGCTAAGCATTTTGTCCAACGTGCTTACGATTCTGCCAGCTCGCCGCCTTAATAATAATGGTTTCAAATTTTTCCACAAGAGCAGTAATGTTGGGTCAGGGATCTAGTCGATTACATTGACCCCAGTGTTTCACTAATACTTAATTCATCGACCCCGAAATGATGAAAGGCAAAGTCGATCTCGGCGGAATTTGAACTCAGAACGTAACAACGGGCGAAATACCGCAAAGCATTTCGTCCAACTAACTAACGATTTTCCCAGCTCGCTGCCTAATAATAACAACAACAACAATAATAATAATAATAATAATAATAATAATAATAATAATAATAATAATAATAATAATAATAATAATAATAATAATAATAATAATAATAAAACTAATCATTATTAAGGCATATTGCCAGAAATATTTTAGATGGAGGGTTTAGTCGATTACATTGAAGAGATCTCTTGAAATTTGTTGTTGATGGCTATTTCATATTATTGGCCCGGAATGGATGAAAAGCCAAGTTGTCCATGGCGTGATCTGAACTCAGAATGTAAAGGGCCGAATGAAATACCACTATCCATTTTTGTCTGGCGCGAATGATTACTCACTTATCAAAATCTTCTCGGACACCATAAAAAAATATTAACTAATCTCCATGATGTAGTAAGAAAAATATAATCGTATTTATTTTAAATTTTTTATCTATTTTAATGCGTCTTCTAATTTTTTTGATCAGAAGTTCAGTAAGAAATATATAAATATAATTACGTTTCGCAGTTTATTGAACAAAGTTGCAAATTACAATATAATTTTATTATTTCTGAAACAATATCAAGAAAATGAAGAATGACAAAAGAGACGTGAGAGATATTTTTATTTTATTATATTTTATTTTATTTTATTTCATAATCATATGGAGGATGAGGTTTATTTTTAGAAGAAAGAAGTTAATTTACCCTTCGAATCTTGCCGGACATCTAATACGTTCTACCATTTATTTCTTTTTAATGAAAATCAACGTAGAGAATCTAGTTTCGTACCGGAATACCTTATATAAATTTCGATACTCTTCTTAACAAATGAACCAAAAACTAATTAAGGAAACGTTAGCCAAATTTTTGTTCCAGAGGAGTGTCGCATGAAATTTCAATTAACGAATCCACTTCCGGTTCATTTAACTGCAACATTACTTCATTTTCTGGGCTTTATTTTTGTTTTTGACTTTTTTTCTTGTCTTTTTCTTTACACTAAATAGAACCCTGATCAACATTTCTTTGGCATGAATTGGAGGAAATGTTCATTTAATCATTTTTTATTAACCAATCATATTCATGAAATCTATCTTTAAAAGTCAATAATAACATCTCTTATCAATGAAAGCCGTTGATCTAGAAAAAAATAAAGCTTTATCTTTTTATCCTTTATCTTTTTTTTTAATTAAATATAAATGCCGTTTCGAAATGTTTTCTCTTGATAATCATCTCGATTCACAATGTGAAAGATAATAACAACCCTTGTTAAGTTCAGTAAAACTGCCGCTGTTCGATGGAAGAAATTTTATATAGTTAATAATAATAATAATAATAATAATAATAATAATAATAATAATAATAATAATAATAATAATAAATTGCCCTGATGCAGTACCAGGCAGTGGTTCTCATGGCTTCTGATCTTAATTGATTGGAAGTATTATCATGTACATTGTTTTGTCTTGGTATAAAAGATGGGCTACAGCAAATATTCTGCTCACTAGCCTGATATTTCTTCTATCTGTCTAATTTGCCGAACCGCTATCTAACGGGAACGGCAACATCGGTTGTCAAGCGGGAGACAAGCACAGACACTAAGACACAAACACACGCACACACACACACACAAACACGCACACACAACATACACGACTGGCTTCTTTCACTTTCCGTCGACCGAATCTCCTCACAAGGCTTTGGTCTGTCCGAGACATTAGTAGAAGACACCTGTGTAACGTGCCATCTAGCAGGACTGAACCCTGAACCATGTGGTTAGGAAGTAAACTTCTCACCACACAACCACGCCTGCTGCACTTATGCCACGCCTGGGAACTAATAACTTTTTTTCCCAATACAATACAAATACTTGCTCTCGGCTAATCAGTTTCCAAAAACTACATGCTAAAAAAAACAAGTTTATATTAGATGGATTCGCAAGACTCTATGCGTTTCATGTTTATTTTTAGCAGAACATATTCTCTTCTTATTTATGAAAAAAAGAAAAAAATCTATTGGTTTCTTTAAGTATTCCGGATATTGGTTATCTAAATGCCGTTTCATATTTGATGGTTTCATGCACTCGATTGATAATTCCGTATAGTAAATAACACATAACGTTAAACGATTATTACCACCGACGGCAATGAAGCCAAACTTTTACATATTCATTGCAATGTCTACGGATCCTAATAGTTTCCACTTTGTTTTCATTTCCACAGTTCTTTTGCAACGTTTAATCTTTTATTAGTGATATTTTTGCTTGAAATAGGCTGAACGTTAATTGCTGTTTGTTCTTTCTATAACCATTTATCCATATTGAAAATGAAAACGGTTCTTCCTGATAAAATGAATTAGAAAAAAAAAAAGAAAGAAAAAAAATCAATAAAGAAATAATTCTGATAAATAAATTAGAACAAATCTTGATTTGATTCAACGATAATAAATAAGAAATCTTGTTAATACTCATCAACATCAATAAGAGTGATTGTTCAGGGCAGGAGATATTTAAAGACACATCCGATATTGTATGTACAGAAACGGTACATATATGTGTGCGTGTGTTTGTGTGTGAAGGTGCGTGGTCCAGTGGTTAGTGTGTTGCGTTCACGGTCTAACGATCGTAGTTTCGATTCGCACACCAAGCAATACATTGTACTTTTGAGCAAAGCACTTCGTTCCGTGTTATTCCATTCCACTCAGCTGTAAATGGTTAATCCCGACAGCAGTGATAATCCGGCGTGCTAACGATTCTGCCAACTCGCCACCTTCTTAAATGTGATAATCTTTTCCAATCTAGGCACAAGGTTCGAAATTTTTGGCGGAAGGTCCAGTCGATTAGATCAACCCCCAGTCCGCAACTGGTACTTAATTTATCGACTCTAGTTTGAAGATAACTTCCTCATACCTTCTTAATAATTACAGAGACCCTATGAATGGTCAAGGGTACTGTCTTCTCTTTTATCTAAAATATAATTTTAAAAAAGGCGCAGCAATAATATTCTAGCGGTCATTCCGCACTCAGATTCGCTAATCAGCTGAATTCACCCAATGTCATACACCATTGTTTCAATCAATGTTGTTTAAAGTGCAACGTGTTAGTTTAAGATTATGTCTTCGATAACATTCCATAGTTAACTACGGCTATGTTACATTATGTTATATTTTGATTGTTTTCGATATCCTTCCATAGTTAATTAAGTTTGTCCTTGAAAATAAAAGCGTAACACTTGAACACACAATGCGACAAGCAGAATAATATTTATAGAAGAGAACTGAGAAGATTGTTTACATAGAATTTCGTTGTTACACTGAAATAGTCGAGCGACTAGTAATTAAAAACTTTCTTTACAAGTTCCTGCCGTCCTTATCTTAATGAGCATAGAAAAGAACAAGATCTTATCGTAGTCGTTATCACAAAGACTGAAAAGCAGTTTTTGGCTTAACGAGGATTTGTTTAGACAACATTCGGCTGTTACACACAGCTTAGGTTAAGTTACCATATAACAGCCTGTCGCAATGGTTCCGCTTTTTCGTGCGCTGTTGTTATTATACTTGAAGAATCTTAATCGAATGAATTGATCCCCCAGTACTTACTTTCTTAAGCATGGTATTTATTCTATCGGTTTCTTTTTTTGCCAAACCGCTGAATTACAGGGATTTAAACAAACCAACATAGGTTGTCAAGCGGTGAGGAGGTAGGGCAAATACACACACACACACGCACGCACGCACGCACACACACACACACACATATATGTATATATACGATGGGCTTCTTTCAGTTTCCGTCTACCAAATCTACTCAAGGATTTAGTCGACTCGTGGCTATATTAGAACACACTTCCCCAAGGTGCCACACAGTAGGACTCAACCCTGAACCATGTGGTTAGGAAGAAAGCTATAATATGTGGTTAAGAAACAAGCTATACCGTGTGGTTAAGAAGCTTCTTACCACACAGCCACTCAATATTGTCTCTTCTCGTTGACGAATGACTTAGTCCGAAACGTAAAGGAAGCACGTATCTTCATGACATAAGAACTTCTTCAAATTTATGGACTTCTTCTAAATAATTTTTGCTTATACAGACCAACACTAATTTTGTTGGACGGTACTTCTTTTGTAATTATAATTTAATTATAATTTAATTAATAGAGTTATTATAGTTCTTGCAAACTTGACTGTAATGGATTCCACTTCATTGCATAACGTCAGTGACTGATATTCTCATACAATTAGCTGGGGTATGCAATTAATTAAATCTACACGTGCGCGCACACAAACACACAAACGCAAGCACGCACACAGTATAGTAAATAAAATAACGTAGTCGTCACTGGCAAGCGAGTGTGATTTGGTGGCAAGTACTATGTTTTCACTGATTGTTTTAGGTGCCAAGATACACACTCTCGGCTCTACCTCCTCTTGACCGACTGGAATATCAAGGATGTAATTCCTGACATGGTAGAGGTCAGCACCAGCCCTCGATTGGTATGAGTTTTCAGCTGAATGGCCAGGAGCAACATGAGAGAAAGACCCTTGTCGTGGGATACAACATGCCGCCCAATCCAGAAATCTCGCTCTTACTACTGTGAGCCCCAAATCCTACCTTCTACACCACGTAGTTTCACAAAGAAAGTAATAAATTACAAACTTTCAGTTTATTGCGAATTGTAACGTATTGTGCCTATGTTACATAATAATAATAATAATAATAATAATAATAATAACAATAATAATAATAATAATAATAATAATAATAATAATAATAATAATGATAATAATAATAATAATAATAATGATAATGATAATAATAATAATAATAATAATAATAATAATAATAATAATAATAATAATAATAATAATGATAAACTCACTGTTCCCAGGGCTCCGACAATTATTGGTACTACTACCACCTTTTTCATCGACCACAACTGCTTAACATGCCAAGCTAACCTGTCATATCTATCGACTTCTTCTTCTGCTTCTTCTGCTATTTATTATTATTATTATTATTATTATTATTATTATCATTATTATTATTATTATTGACAAATACAGAGACCTGAGAATTGAGATCGTTAAGATGTGGCAGCTACGGGAGTCGAACATAAAGGTTATCCCTATTGTCATCGGAGCATTGGGCTCAATCGATACCATCCAATCTGAAAAATACCGCTAAGCATTTCGTCGTCCAGCATGCTAACGATTATGCCAATAGTAACATAATATAGCTAAGTTACATACGTATGGATTATATAAAAATACTAGTTGCAGTAGTAGTAGTAGTAGTAGTAGTAGTAGTAGTAGTAGTAGTAGTAGTAGTAGTAGTAGTAGCTGTGAAACGGTTTTTACAGAAGCTTTTTGTGTACATATAATTTACTTGTGTGTCCACCCAATCAAAGTTATCAATTTTTATTGATAAGTATTGCTGTGACAATCGCTTAACTTATCTCTTTTGATATGTTTTCAATTCCCTTTGATATTATTTAATTATCCTGACCTAAAATCGATTCATATGTCGCGACATCGGCTGTTGCATCAATTTTTTGTCGTTATTTCAGAAGACAACGATTATCTGTTCACATAATTTATTATGTTCCATCATGGCCGAGCTTTTTATCCCGTTTTGTTGTTGTTGTTGTTTTCTGAAAATTATTTTATTGATATATCATAACATTATAATTTTATTATTTTTTCCTGTTTTACTTTCAACTCCTCATTTTCTTTGTTGCCATTTACCTTAGATAGATTCTGATGTCCCTGACAATAGATTTCACATTGTTATTTCAAATTACTCAATAACAGTTACGCACTTGCGTATTTAATAATAATAACAAATTGAAGAACAACAACAACAACAACAACAATAATAATAATGATAATAACAACAGCCTGAACAACAACAACAGCAACAATGATAATAATATTAAATGCCCTGATGCAGTATCAGGCTCTCATGGCTTCTGATCTTAATTGATTGGAAGTGTTATCGTGTACATTGTTTTGTCTTGGTATAAAACATGGGCTGCAGCAAATATTCAGCTCAATACCACAATACTACAGATTTGCTTGTCAGTTGTTTGACCTTAACCAGTTGAGCATAAATCCTTTAGTGGCTGACGATATGTGCATCCCTGATCACGAGCAGAAGTAGTGGGGGAGTATCGTAGCCATGTGCTGAGAAGAGTTCTTTGGGGTTTGAATAATTTACCTTTGGAAACATGGGTGCTTCGTTCAACATACTTAAACAACCCTTATTTAGGTACTTTTCTGCTCGACCAGAAGAAAAAAATTCTAACAGGACCCCACTTGCAGGTCATGCGCTGTATATTTTGATAAGATATCCTCCAATGATAGTGTTTGGAAACGCCACACAGAGGTGGCAAAGAAACCTTACAGATACCGAGTCACTCTTCTCATAAGGAGGAGCTCCATGGCAAACGCTCCTCTATCCACCGCTCTTTGCAGCTTCATTGCTTCCACCGGTCTGGAAATGTTTAATTTAGGAACCCACGAACATGTAGTCCCCTATGTGGTGGTACACCATCTTGATGGAAAATGATGGCTGGTTGAAGATCACCCAGTTGTGGTGCCACATATTCAGACAAAAGCTCAAAGTAAATATTTATAGAAATTGATCTCTCTGTGAAAAAAGAAAATGGCCCAATGATTCGGTTGCACCAATTATTCGATCCCACACCAAACATTCACCTTTGGTCTATCTCGATGAAGTTCCCTAGTCACATGGGGGTGTTCTGATCCCCAAATCCTCACATTATGTGTGTTCAGTTTCCCTGAAGCTTTAAAGGTTGCCTCATCACTAAAACAAACTCGAGTGAGAAACGCTGCACCGTCAGAAAATCGTTCCGGCATGTTAACTGCAGACTCCTTTTGTCTCGGTTTATCATTTGGTTCGTGTGTCTGTAAGAGTTGCACTTTGTAAGCGTACAATCACAAGTTCTCGTGTAGAACTTTGTGTTTTGTTGAACGTGATAACTGTAACTGTCTGGCAGCAGTAAGTAAGGACTTTGTAGGAGAACTAGCAAAGGCTTGTCTTACAAGAACGATGTTTTCCTCAGATAGTTTTGGTCGTCCACGCCACCCTTTATCCAACACTGTTCCTGGTTCTATAAATTTCTTGTGCCATTTACGAATTGACGGAGGTGATGGCGGATGTCTACCATTCTTAACCCTGTAGTTTCGCTGGGTCTGCGTGTTCGATTTTGTTTCAGTAAATCACGATATGCATTCGGCCTTTTCTTGATGAGTAGCCATTTTTTTAGGCATTCATTTAACTGAACCTTTTCTGTCAACAGGGTACTTTAAAAAACACAAATGCAATGCAGTTAAAGGCTTTCATAACCACTGAGTCCAAAGAACAAATCTAATAAACATATCTCATCAGTTGCGTTTGTAATAAACTTTTGAAAATAAGTCGGTGAGCTGGCAGAATCGTTAGCACGCCGGGCAAAATGCTTAGCGGTATTTCGTCTGCCGCTACGTTCTAAGTTCAAATTCCGCCGAGATCGACTTTGCCTTTCATCATTTCGAGGTCGATAAATTAAGTACCAGTTGCGTACTGGGGTCGATGTAATCGACTTAATCTCTTTGCCTATCCTTGTTTGTCCCCTCTATATTTAGCCACCACTCCCCCAAAATTTCGGGCCTTGTGCCTTGAGTAGAAGAGAATAAATTTTTGAAATTGTAA
>NC_142941.1:58253931-58258931 GCF_046866305.1 Octopus bimaculoides
AAACTAAAAAAAAAAAAAAAAACGGGGAAAAAAGCAACAACAACAACAACAAAAAACCAGCCGAAAGAAATCTTGTGCGGTGCTTCTATGAATACTCAAGAAAGAAAACGAAGTTATACTCCAACACGCAGAAATCTATGCCTCCCCGCTTCACCAAAAGTACCCACCTCTGTTTCTTTCTCTATTTCTTCCTCCCTCTCTCCCTCTCCCTCTCTCTTTCTCACTGCCTTCTCTACTGGTCCTCCATTGTTCTTTGCTACTCGGAGTCAGATGTTCTCGACTCAGCCATATCCAGACACTCCCAATTCATTTGTGACGTCTCGCAAATCTTCTGTGGTTTCTCTCTACTTGTCAGTAAGCCGTATTTTCACTACTACCCACCACCCACACATTATATATATATATATATATATATATATATATATATATATATATATATATACATACAAAATATATATAATATATGATATATTATGTATATAATATATTATATGTATAATATGATATGTGTGTAATATAATATATTATATGTATAATATATGATATATTATGTGTGTGTGCATATACATATACATATATAAATATAGGCCTTGGTTTTAGAACTTAGATAGTTAACGATCAGAGAAAATACTGCGAGGTCTTTCCCTTCGATTCTCTAACGATTCTGCTGATCCCTGGCTTGTGAATGAATATAGAGGGGTGAAAGAGTAAATAAATTAAGGGAATGTTTGTTGTACAACCCACGTTTGAATTCATGCTGTCTCTCTCCCTCTCCCTCTCTCCCTCTCACTCTCTCTCTCTTTCTCTTCTTCTACCACACTCCCTCTCGTTTCTCTCTCCCTCCTCCTTTTCCTTTTCACCCCTCTCTCTCTCCTTCTCTCTCTCTCTATTTGCTTATTCGTATTTCCTCTTACAACATCACTTACATTTTAAAAAATTGTTTCTATCTGCTGAAGACGTGTCCGGACCAATCCGTATCATTAGAATGCGTTTGGCATTACTAGCAACGCACGCACACACACGCACACGTAGATGCATACGAGTACGTGTACACAACACATACACATATATACTTACACACATACATGATATACATGCACATACGCACGCATATATCTTATTATTGAAACGGACAAACTTCTTTCGCTAAGGTAAGATCATTACCGAAGAGGTGAGCCATCGAGAGAATCTATATATATGGTCACTCTACTTACTAGAAACGTCAGTTTAATCTCCTTCAAATTACTTCCCGGATACTCTGGTCTTAAGTTCCCATCACACACAAAAAAAAAAAAAACTGTGATGGCCACGTTTGAAAATTCATAATGATTCTTGGTCTGTTTTATTAGGGTTGAACCGAAGCTAAGCATTAACTTAAGAGGGAGATTTAGCAGTTATTTCTAGATGGTCGAACGACTGCATAAAGACCGCCTCACCAGTTGTTGTTGTTGTTGCTATTGTTTAGACCAGGGGTTTTCAAGCTTTTTGACTTGCGGACCCCTTTATATTTCAGGCTTTACCTTAGGGACCCCCTTATAAACGCTTATGAAATTTATACATAAATATTTGCTTAAAATAACATATATTTTTACATTTATCTATTTAGCAGTATTTAACAAATAGGTTTATTGTCAATTAAAAGATTTCGATTAAAAAACATATATAAACTCAAATTGCCCATAAAAAGTATTTGCTGTCTACGGACCCCCTGTCTTGTCCCTGCGGACCCCCTGTCTTGTCCTTGCGGACCCCCTGTGGTCCGCGGACCACAGTTTGAAACCCCCCTGGTTTAGACCCAGATCATCCCTAGGAGAAGCAGATCAGTGATCAAAAGCCTACCAATCGAAAAACGAGATGACTAGGACCTGAATGCCTTTGCTTGTATGCTCTGCACGTTGAGGACTGTCTACAAATAAAAAAATCAACAGCACCAGTAAACCAGCTAAATCTCCCTCTTGACTGGCTGTTATTTATTACTGTTGTTTAACACCAGGTCAGCTCTGATCAATGAGGCAAATCATTGAAGGTCTTCTAGCAAAGACGGGACGCTCAAGGCTGGAACGTTTTCGATCAGAGACCTACCCGATGAGAACTACCACGAAGCTAAACAACAACGACAGCAGATAACTATTGATCTCTTCCAATTTCTAGGTTTCTTCACCTTTGGTTTGGAACCATCACCGTATTTCCGGGTTCCCTGAGCTTACATCTCGTTTAATACAAAAATAACAGCCATCTTCTTCATCAAGATGGCGAATTGAGAGCCGATAAAGTGTTGGACGTATTTTCCTTGCAGTATTTTTATTCAGTCATGCTCTTTTCTGGGTTCAAATTCCGCCGAGGTCAACATCGCGATGTAACGCCCTCGCCAGCATATTCTGAGGTGGTGAACGGGCAGGAATTTTAGAGCAATGGCTGGGTGGCTTGCGTGATTTGTTTCAGGGTTTTCTATTTTGAGTTCAAGTTCAGCTGTGACACATTTAATCTGTCGCTTGCTTTAGCCTTACGATCTGACACTTTGGATGCCATTAGCGGAGTTCACTATGTTGCAAGTAGGTCCTCGTTTTAAGGACAATCGCCCGTCAACCAGTCTCAGGAGCCGTGTTAAGTATCATGGATAACACTCTTGTCCCCTCCTCGATAAGAGTTGGAAATAAAAAAAGGAAACGTAAGATAAAATAAAAAATCGTTTTGGTAAAGACTGACTTAAAGGGCAGGGTAATACCTGGGGTACGCTTTTTACCTGGAGGCAAACGATGAGAGGTAATGCCTTTTTATCATAGCTACCCACGTGGACTAAAGATCATCCAGAGACCCAACAACGTTAGCAGCAACAACAGCAGCAATAAAAACTGCAGCAGTAGCAGCAACCGTATCGCAATATTAGCAACAGAAAACAACACAAGTAACAAGCGTGGTAGAATTATTAACAGCGTAATAATATCGAAACGAACACAACAGCGATTGTAAGTGCAGCAGCACTCTATAGAGATTTCTCTGTAGCAGCAACAGCAACAGTGCAACCTACAACATCAACAGCAGCAGCAGCAGAAGCATCAACAACAACAGCAGCAATAAAAACAGAATTATGCGTAGCAGCAGTATCGGGTAGATGTCAGCAGGAAGAAAACAACA
Source organism: Octopus bimaculoides (assembly GCF_046866305.1). Taxonomy (NCBI): domain Eukaryota; kingdom Metazoa; phylum Mollusca; class Cephalopoda; order Octopoda; family Octopodidae; genus Octopus; species Octopus bimaculoides. The sequence continues at coordinate 58,257,067 of NC_142941.1, forward strand.
CAAGCGCTACCAACAGCAGCAATAACAACATCAGCATATGCAGCAGCATTACCAACTGGATGGCAGGAGCACCACCACCACCACCACGAATGACGCCACCATCAGCAACAACAACAAAAGCAACAACAGCTTTGATCAGTGCAGTAGCGATAGCAGTGAGTGCTCAACAGAAGCGGTATCTTCTACAGCAGCAATAATAACATAACGGCATCCAACGGCGGCGAACGGCAGCAAATGACTGCTCAGCAGCTATGATTGTTGTTGGCACTCCGTCGCTTCAGACGACGAGGGTTCCAGTTGATCCGATCAACGGAACAGCCTGCTCGTGAAATTAACGTGCAAGTGGCTGAGCACTCCACAGACACGTGTACCCTTAATGGAGTTCTTGAGGAGATTCAGCGTGACACAGAGGGTGACAAGGCTGGCCCCTTTGAATTACAGGCACAACAGAAACAGGAAGTAAGAGTGAGAGAAAGTTCTCTGGTGAAAGAGTACAGCAGGGTTCGCCACCATCCCCTTGCCGGAGCCTCGTGGAGCTTTAGGTGTTTTCGCTCAATAAACACTCACAACGCCCGGTCTGGGAATCGAAACCGCGATCCTATGACCGCGAGTCCGCTGCCCTAACCACTGGGCCATTGCGCCTCCACTCAGCAGCTATGATAACAAAGTCATAAAGAACAACATCTAAAGTGCAACAGCAGCAGTTGCAAGAAGATCGCAACAGCAGCAGTGACAGCAACGGCAGTAGGGAGAAGCAACTTTAGCAGTAGCAACAGCAGCACCAACAGCAACAGACGCTAGAAAACTTCAACAGTACCAACAACATCAGCTGCAGTAGCTACAAAACTCCAGCACCCACAGCAGCTGTAACGACATCAGCAACAACAGTAACGAAAACTCTACAGCAGCAACAGAAGCTAGGAAAGAACAACTGCAGCAGTACCAGTAAGAGTAGCGACAGCAGCGGTGGTGATGAGAAAACAGTGACATCAGCAACAGTTGAGAGATAACAGCAGCTGCGGCAACAGCAGCAACAGCTGTGACAATAAAACAGCTGCTACAACAACAGCAATAACAGTGACATCAGCAACAGCTGGGAGAAAGCAGCAGCAGCAATGAGAAAACAGCAGCAACATCAACAGCAGCAAAGTGGTGAAGACAGGATAACAACAGCAGCAGCGATGATGGGAAAGTAGCAGCAAAGCAACAGCAGCAGCAACATCAACAGCAGCATTGACAAGAAAACAACGCAATAACAGCAACAGTAATGATGAGAAATTGCAGCAGCAGCAGCAGTATCAACATCAACAGCAGCAATGACGAGAAAACAGCAGCAACAACATCTGCAGCAGCAAGGATATCAGCAACAGTAACGAGAAAACAGCAACAGCAGCAACAATGACGGCGGTAGGAGGAGGGGAAAGCAGAAACATCAGCAGTAAGAGATGCAGCAAAAGTAGCTGCAACTACAGCAGCACTTGGGATCAACAGCAGCAGTGTAACAACAAAAACAGCAGCAGCAACAGCACCGTAAATAGTAGCGACACCATCATCATCAGCAGAAATAGTAGTAGCGACCGCATAATAACAGCACCACTGACAATACCATCAGCAACGTTACCATTACCACTACCACCACCACCACCACCACCACAAGCAGCAGCAGTAGCAGCAGCAGCAACTGCAGTAGCAACAACTCAGCAACAGTGATACAAGCAACGAGAACAGCGGCGTTAATACTGAGAATTGACAAAAGCAACAGAGTAAAAGAGAGCGCGAGAGAGGGAGAGAGATAGAGAGAGAGAGAGAGAGAGAGAGAGAAGGGTGGAAGGTGGGGAGGGGGGTGAGACTGAAAGAGGAAGCTT
>NC_142941.1:58273931-58286431 GCF_046866305.1 Octopus bimaculoides
ACAACCACCACTACAACCACCACCATTACCACCACCATCACCATCACCACCACACCCACCACCATTACCACCACTACCACCACCACCACCAATACCACCACTATTACCACTACCACCAATACCACCACCACTATGACCACAACCACCACCACAACCACTACCACCACCACTACACCCACTACCACAAGCACCACCACCACCACCACCACAACCACCTCCACCACCATCGCCACCACAACAACCACCGCCTCCACCACAACTACTACCACAACCATCACCTCCAACACCACCACCACCTTAAAAGACTTCATAGTTTATAATGTAGTCTAGGGTACGCTGTTGCTATAAAAATGGGAAAGTCATGGGAAGAATGTCTTTGATCATGGCGGGGTTTGCTGGATCGGTGGCGACTTGAGATTAAATGACAAAACGTTTAATTTAAACACTTCAAGAGGGAGTTTTGCTTGCTAACATGGGCAGTAACAGCTGTCCTAAAATTTTCAGTATACTATATTACACGCACACATACATACACACAAGCACACACGCACAGACGCACACACACACACACACACACACACACACACACACACACACACACATATTGTTTCTTTACATGCGTTATTTGCAAAAGATGTAATAAGGTACAGAGATATGCACGCATACATACATAGATACATACATACATATGTACGTACATATGTACCTAGACACACACACACATACACACACACATATATAACCATACAAGTTGTACAAAGGAAACAAAGAACTTGAAATAGTACTGAGTATACAAGATTTATTGATATCAATAATGTTACACTTTACCGGTTTCATATTGTTTGATTTTCAAATGTATACAATTGAAGGGAAATGTCGCACACAGATACGCGCACATACAAAAATACACACGCTCACACAGCCTCCCGCACACAAACACACACTCAAATACACACACACACACACACAGATATATATATTGCCCAATGAAGGTGACTTCGATGCGTTGAAGTACGACAAATATCCATTGCTTTCACTCTCATCAAGTGGCTTGAGAGGTAAGCTCCGCTCTTCATTGCAATTATCTTCATTTTCCCAACATTTAAAATTTAAATCACCTAACATCTAACCAGCGTTATAGCAATTGTCTGAAATTGGTTGCACTTCCGGTGAAAGTTTTGCGCTCATTATCATAATGTCATAGATTCGATTCCTACACCGGACAGCGAATTTTGTCACAAGCAAGGACTTCTTGTTTCACGTTTGTTTCAAGTCTACTGAATTGAAAATTAGCGCTAGCCCAGTTTTAGCACAGCCCTCTCTTTCTCTAGCTTTTACATCTTGGGTGTTCCATTAGATTAAGCGTAGGAAACCCGAGATGTTTATACCCTCTCAAGAATACTTGTACGCTTAAGACAATTACAGAATGCAAGGAACACTCTACTATGCTGTACTGGCTTCCGGGTGAAAACTATTGCTTCTGTTTTTTTTTAGATTTTAGAAACACCAACAAGGAGGTTTTCTCTGCTAATTGCAAAGATAATATTAATTGACGGTTTCCTACTTGTGCAAGAATAGCCAGTACACGTGCGCGCGTACATAAACACACACTGGCAGCGGAGGGACGTTCCAGATGGATCTGGTCGAGGCGGAACAAAATCGAATTCCTTACCTTTGGAAGGCAGTTTTTGCGTTTTAACGCCAAGGGAAGTAACTCTGAGTGAGTCACTGTGATATCGTTGGTGCTTCAGTGTTACCATGACAACCAACATTCTTTGAGTATGAGTTTGAAAGCTGAGTCAACAGAGAAGTGTTACAACTAAACGATATCACCTGGCGGTTTACACGCACAAGTCTCCAATATCCGAGAGGCTAAGAAGTGCCAGCAGAAGAGCGTCCAGAAGTCATGGCCTGGATGCAGCCTGGCCCCCTTAGAGTGTAAGAAGTTAAGGGCGAAACATTCGTCTGGTGGGATTCCTTTTCTGGAGACCCTCTGCTGTTCAGCTCTCTTCAGAGTTTCGTACCACTTGTATGAAGGTATCTGCTGGCTTTCAAGGAACGGTCCTCTCTTGAATGCTATTGTCTTTATTTTCTGAAATTAAGATCAATTTATATACACCGGTGTTAAAATAATTACTTGTTCTCAGCATTGAAATCCTATCACCTCCGCATGAGGGAGGCTTTGTCGTTTAATTGCAAAGGTACTCTCTGAAAATCAATATTTTCTCCATATCTTCCTCTTCCTCTTCCTCTCATTCTCAATCTCTCTCTCTCTCTCTCTGTCTCCATTCCCTCTCTCCTTTCCTCTCTGTCTCTTTCTCTATCTCTTCTCTCTCTCTCTCTCTCTCTCTCTCTCTCTCTCTCTCTCTCTCTCTCTCTCTCTCTCTCTCTCTCTCTCTCTCTCTCTCTCTCTCACTCTTTCTCTTCTCTAATCTGCTTATCCTCTACTGTCGCTTCTCACTCAAATTCACTACCTGCCTATCTGTCCTTCTCTCTCTCCCCCCGTCTCTTTCTCTCTCTATATATATATATGTGTATACATATGTGTGTATATTCATGTATATATAGGTATGTTAGTATATATATATATATATATATATATATATATATATATATATATATATATATATGTGTGTGTGTGTGTGTGTGTGTGTGTATGTGTGTGTGTGTGTGTATAAAAAAATATATACCTTTATACTTATATTTATATGTACGTATATATTACATATACACATAGATACAGACACATCTCTGTCTCTGTCTCTCTCTCTCTCTCTCTCTCTCTCTCTCTCTCTCTCTCTCTCTCTCTGTATATGTATATATATATATATATATATATATATATATATATATATATATATTATGTATGTATATATATATATATATATATATACATATATATATATATATATATATATATATATATATATATATATATATATATATATATATATATATATATATATATATATATATATATATGTATGTATATATATGTATATATAGATATTATTATTACATAATCTGATACGTTCAGAAAAGAAAAAAGCAAACAAACAAACCTGCATCACCGATCTGATGTTGTTTCTTTTTCTTTCTTTTTTTTCCAGGTAATGTTCTCGCTCCACTTTTTACAAAAGCTCGTTCTAAGTCGGAAGCACCATTAATGCTATTAGAAAACCTTGCTTAACATATTTCATTCCGTTGTTGCGTGTGCGTAACACTTACGTGCTTTACATGCTTACGTAACTGCTCTTCGTCAACTGGTTTTACGTCACCATCTGGTCTCGCAGTGCATTTTACGGAGACCATCTTTGTTTGTTATTGAAGCCATCTTCCAGGCTGAAGAAATCTGACCCGAACGACTTTTTATTTTCTGTCACCAATCTCCAGTGTTCGAGTGGTGTTACAGGCGCTATACAGACCCACCTCTAGCCAAGCAATGGGTAAATTTTCTCTATATTTCTCCTTTCTCCCTAACTCTCCCTGTCTCTTTCTACCTCGCTTTGTCAATCTGTTTGCCTATATATATATATATATATATATATATATATATATATATATATATATATTAAGTGGTTAGAGGGCTGCTCTCTCGATTGTGATTTCAATTCATGGATCGGTTGGTGTTTTGTGTTCCTGAGCAAAGCACTTCATATTACGTTGCTGTGCGACCACTTCGACACCCTTACGTGTTGGCACCTGTTCAGGAAACGTTAATTTGATGAAGGGAGACAGTGAGCTAATGCACAACACAAACATTTGATCAAAGATCATTTGTGCAGCTTGTTCAACAAGTTATAGCAGAGCCGTCTTTCTCAGATTACGAGAGACTACCATCATATATGTTCATATGTATGTCTACCTATCTGCTTAGGTAGTGGGTAGCGATTTTCTTCACTACTTCAGGGAGTGACGACCCTGCCTGACACGAGTCCCGGGCTCTGCTGGCTCCGGCTGACAGTACCTGGTATGGGCCCCTATCTAGGGTTATGGAAAGGAGACAACCTTCAAAGAAATCCGGAGTGGAGCCCCGTGTGCGGTTTAGTGTTCGACTCGACACTCTTCCAGCAGCTCCTGCAACCAAGCTGGTGCCAAACGTAATGCTCTGCACTCCTTTGGACTACGTCAGCAAGGTCGAGAGAGGAATCCTGACGATTGGGCTACCCAGGATTTCCTTACATCTAGCCAAGGCCTGCGCAAAACTGGAGAGGAAACTGGAGAGGACATGAAAGGTAAAAACCAGACTGGATTAGTTTATGCCCAACTCCATTGTCTCCCGAGACAAAACGATGCCAACAACAACAACAACAACAATCTATCTGTTAGTATATTTTATAGAATATTTCCATTAACATAACAGAATGTTCTGTAGAATCTGTTTGGAGAACAGTGTATGCACAGGCAGATGTAGACATCTAAAGTCTTGGGACCGGGGGTGGGGGTAGTCAATGAACACGTGACATTGCTACAATCCGACCTCAGACTACTTGCATTCATGAAACCTACTCTAAGAACAGCTATTTTCATTGAGTACACTCACAATCAAATATCACTTAACCCGAACGGTCAGGACACAAAAGTGTCGCCCTCCGACAAACGCTTATAAAAGCAATATAGATACCAGTAATGTACGGGTGACACAGTTCAATCGGCAACACTTGGACTTCTAGAAATTCCTATCAATGCGGCAATTCATGTAATCGATAATGCAGAGAGATAATCGATAGAGCGCCACGCTGAGTGACTTTAAGCTGAGAGTTAGTTTTACATCCTCATTATGATCTGAATTACAAATTGACTTTTATTAATTAAGGTTCAATAAAATCACTATCGAACATCTACAAAGCTCTTTATAATCGACTATACACCTCAGCTATAATTTTGGAGACGTATGTCCATGTCAGAAATCAATGTTACATATGTGTGTGTGTGTGCGTGTGTGTGAGTGTGTGTGTATGGGGTGTGTGTATATATGTATGTTTTATACACACATATATATATATATATATATATATATATATATATATATATATATATACTTATACACATACATACATACATATATATATATATATATATATATATATATATATATATATATATATATATATATATATATATATATATATGCACCTTTGTCTCTGCTTATCACTTTCTCTCTTTCTCTGTATATATGTGTGTGTATATGTGTATGCGCGGCGTGTGCATATGTGTATATATATATATTGGTTGTGTGTGTATCGTTGTCGTCAATGTAAGCGTATGGTTACAAAACAGTTTCATAGTTTCATAACAGTTAAAAAGGTAATCTACCCTCGTAAATGTTAAGCCCCTTGTGAGCAATGGTAATATATGTGAACAGTGGGTATAGCAGGAAGTCATATTTCGCTTTTTGCATTCATTGGGTAAGTGAAAGATTTAAGCGACGGAAGCCTTGGAGCGATTCTGGCCGTCGACAAGGATAGTCTGATGTGTTTACTTTGGAGGAAATTTAGGCCAGGGACTTTGGACGATCTCCCTACAATCTCGGCCTGGCAGTGCTACAGAAGTGCCTTGCCTCTTCTAGATAAACTCTTCATGTACAGCCGTGTTAAAACCACCAATAACTGAATTTTTACGAGTTGCTTGCACGGTGGCAAGCCGGCAAATCATCCGGCACTTGTTCAGTCTTGGGGGATTGTTGGTTTGTGGGTTATACCGAACAGGTGCTATCAAGCGAGGTACGGATCTTGCTATTATCCCAGATCTTTGTAAAGATTGAACCAGGATATTTCTTTGGTGAGGAAGACATAGTAATCTCCGTCTCCTTGGTGGAAATGACTAAGGAAATTGTGTACTGGACGGGGTTAAAATTGAAGTTACTTCAGGAAAAATGTGGATGAGAGTGTCGAAATTAACGTGACTGCAGGAGCCCACTAAACTTATGCAACTGTGGACCCCAGCGGAATTTGAACTCGGAACGTAAAATAGGACGAAATGCCACTAAGTATTTTATCCGGCGCGGTGATGATTCTGTTAGCTTGCCGCCCTTATAGTAATGATAGAAAGAAGAAGAAGAAGAAGAAGAAGAAGAAGAAGAAGAAGAAGAAGAAGAAGAAGAAGAAGAAGAAGAAGAAGAAGAATGATAAGGATGATGATGATGATGATGATGATGATGATGATGATAGAGCGGGATGGGCTACTCGACCTGAAGAAAATTCAAACTGGGCCCCACCTGTAAGGTCATGCGCTGTTTAACTTAACGTAACATCACCATGTCGCGCACATATGGTTGTGATGCATGTGCCTGGTGTACCCTTATCAGACGGGTAGTCATGATGGGTATACTGGGCTTCGTATATTTGTACCCCAGTGTCACTTTGATGGCGTGCACTCCTCTCTCACTCAATAATAATAATAATAATAATAATAATAATAATAATAATAATAATAATGATGATGACGACAACGACGACGACGACGATAATGATGATGAGAAAGATGATGATGATGATAAAGGGATTCACCCAGCTACATTTACGAACATACACAACACTCAAACACAGGCGCATCATCAGATTGTGGTTTACGTATCGCCACGCATGCATACGCCGACACAGATCGGTTACGCGCGCTCATACATCCACATACGAGCACACACGCACGAACAGACACACGCACGCACATACCGTTACTTTGTTGCTTGAAACAACTCAATCATGTGATTGAAATATGGTCATGTGACAGCCCCTTCATTTTTAAACACACACACACACACACACACACACACACACACACACACACGTACACACGTACACATACACACACGCTCGCACACAGAAATCAATATTATATATATCATATTTGAAATGAAGTGTAATACAACACAGCATTATTAGTTTGTTTTTTTCTTCCACACGCTCACAAGCATGTGTGTGTGCGCGTGTGTGTGTGTGTGTGTGTGTGTGTGTGTGTGTGTGTGTGTGTGTGTGTGTGTGTGTGTGTGTGTGTGTGTGTGTTGAGAAAGAGAGAGAAGTATTTAACTATGTGTATATATACATATGTGTGTATGCATTCGGCTGGATAGAAAGTATGTGAAGAGGTAAAGGAAATCAGGTTGAATACGCGTGTGTAAAATTAGTTAATTTAGGGTTATCTCCCTTCCATCTAATTTCTTTCAGCTTCTTTTATGCCGTGAATCACTTCAGTCAGGTTTCAGCTTTCATAGAATATATCCTCAACGAAATTGTCTACTACTACTACTACTACTACTACTACTACTACTACTACTACTACTGCTGCTGCTGCTGCTGCTGCTGCTGCTGCTGCTGCTACTACTACTACTGCTGCTGCTGCTGCTACTTCCATTGTCAGCACGGTACACAAAGTTCTTTCTACACATGAGCTCACATATACTCTTTTACTCTTTTACTTGTTTCAGTCATTTGGTTGTGGCCATGCTGGGGCACCGCCTTTAGTCGAACAAATCGACCCCAGGACTTATTCTTTGTAAGCCTAGTACTTATTCTATCGGTCTCTTTTGCCGAGCCGCCAGGAGACGGGGACATAAACACACCAGCATCGGTTGTCAAGCGATGCTAGGGGGACAAACGCAGACACACACACATATATATTCACATATATACGACGTGCCTCTTTCATTTTCCGTCTACCAAATCCACTCACATGGCTTTGGTCGGCCCGAGGCTATAATAGAAGACACTTGCCCAAGGTGCCACGCAGTGGGACTGAACCCGGAACCATGTTGTTGGTAAGCAAGCTACTTACCACACAGCCACTATTTTGACAACACTGGCGTTAAACTGTATCAGCCTCTGGCCTTGTTTTCCCCTTTCATAATATCGGTGGCGTAGAGACAAAAGAATAGTTTCGCTAAACACTAGACATCCACTAAATAAACCTTGCTCAGGTCTATACTAACTCTAACCAACAGATGTCTTAGTCTGATACTAATGTCAACGCATGATAGGATCAACTGAATGGTTAGCGTTTCGAATCCTGCACTTAGCATGGTGTTGTGTACGTGACCAACTAGTTATACATCCGGAGCTGCGAATTTATTTGTCAAAGATCAAATAAAATTAATATTTGTCCTCCAGCGAATGTTTTCACTTTCTCACTGTATGCGTAATTCTAACTTAAATTAATTAACTTTTACGAGTTGTCTCTTCGCTTTGTATAGATTTAATTAACATTAGTCGTGCAGCTTATATGTTTTCCTCTTCTAATTTCAACGGTGATTATAATTAATTGCAAATTTTGCTCACGGCATTATGGATCTTAGTACTTGTTCTCATTTTTGTTATTAACACATATGATATTACTATATCGCATCATTATTCACTGTTAGCAGCAGTGAATAATGACGTAATATATATTTCTATCTATCATCATCAAACATCTTCCAAGTGATAATAAATTGCAGCAGCTGTTCTTCATCGAGAATAACGTAGAAGCGAGCTTTCAGATGTCTAAGGAACATACCCAACACACACACAAAAAAAAAAATGTTTCAATATAAGTAATTTTAATGCGGCCACGTCAGAAATGAGGCCACATGCAAGTGCTGGCCAATAGAAATCCGATCCTTCAAAGGAAAATTTCGAGGGAAAACCTTTTTTAATCCGAACTGATTTTCTTTCTAGAAATACTTCAACATGTTTTATTATAGGGATGTCAGAGAGCTCATTCAAAAATCGCTTACATCAACACTACTTATTCTATATCTGCACCCCAGAACAAAAATCACATGTGATTTTTGTTCTAGTAGGAGCGGTGATGGAACACATTTAAAACACCAAAGAATGCAAGAATGCGTGTTCTGATCAATAAGTATCTGAACGGTTGCCATAGTAACGAAGCTAAAGCACGCTGACTGAAGCTGCTAGGCAAAGATTGACCTTTAACTCTGCTATGCATGTGCACTGAGTTTTGACATTCTAGCTCACTTTCTCTGCTTACAGAAGTGCTTGGAATGAAGGTGTATAACGTGTGATCGTAGCATTGAACATGACAGAGAAATTTTCGGCTGAGAATCTGCATTAAATTTTATGAATAGCTTGGCGATACCAACTCAGCGGCTTATGCAAAGCTTTCATTAACTTTTCATTGTTCCCGACACACCCAAGGAGATATTGTGCAACTGAAACTCGTGTCCTTTTGGTCAGCTGAAAGCAGTTTTGGCACAAAGCAGACACGCGTCTCATCCCCAAATCGTCAGTTATAATGGACTGAACTGAACCGTACCTAATCTGCACATCCTCTGATAACTCACGGATGGTGATTCGACGATTTGCTTTCACAGCTGCACACACATTAGCGATGTTTTTCTCAGTTCTGCTGGTTGCGGGTCTCTCAGAACGTTCTGCAATATCGACATTTTTCGGCCATCTTGGAAACTACTGAACCACTTGTACACTGGTGTGCAACTCATACACTCCTCTCCATACACTTTCTGCAACTTTGCGTTGGCTTCTGACAACTTTCTCTGTCATGGTCAATGGGACGATCACGCGCTACACACTTTCCTTCCAAGCACTGGTGTAAACAGCGAAAGTGAGCTAGAACTTTAAAAACTTAGTGCGCATGCACACCAGAGTTCAAAGTCAATCTGTGTCAAGCGGCTTTTTTCTGCGTCCATTAGCTTCGTTACTATGGTAACACTCCTGATATTTATTGATCAGACCTTGTACGTGCGAATATCGACTGGGACGATGATAGAGTATTTAGTTTTAGAACTAAGTTTTTAAGTCTGTCTCAAAGATAAGGGTCTCGTGGAATTTTTAGTCCGATGAATTGACCCAAGTGCTTATTTTAATTTAAGCTGGTACTTATTCTATCAGTGTCTTTTGACGATCAGCTAGGTTACAGGCACATAAGCACACCGACAACGGTTGTCAAGCGGTGGAGGACAAACACAGATACAAAGACACGCACGCACACACACACACACACACACCCATATATATATGTATATATGATGGGCTTCTTTCAGTTTCCGTCTACCATATCCACTCACAAAGCTTTGGTCGGCCCGATGCTATAGAAGAAGACACTTACCCAAGGTGCCACGCAGTGGGACATGAACCCGAAACCTTGTGGTTGGGAATCAAACGCCTTACCACGCAGCCACACTTGCGCCGCCTTTATATATATATATATATATATATATATATATATATATATATATATATATATATATATATATATAGATATATATATATATATATATATATATATATATATATAATAAAGTAAAGTTGTGGAATACCGTACGAGTGGAAATATATATGAAAGAAAGTTTGAAAATGCACTTATTTGTTGACAATGGAATAGAACGGGCCAAGGCAATTGCTACCCATGACCTGCGAAAACCGAAACACATACACGGCACGTTAAATAGTCTCCCATATCTCTCAACACACAATCCTAGAAATGCAGAAGCTTACACAATAATATACAAAAACATCCCACTACTGAATCAAGACCCACGTCTAAAAAGAGTACTCGCAACCCATAAAATAATAAAAAGTAAAAGACAACCCAAATCCCTAAAAAACCTACTCACGAATGCAAAATTGCCCAACACAAGCCCACCACCTACTGTCAAAAAATGTGGTCGTTCCAACTGCAGGACCTGCATCCACCTCATGGAAGGAACAACATACAGATTCCAGTCGGGACACACTTTTGTCATAAAAAATAACTTCACCTGCGCATCAAAAAATTTACTTTATGCCATAAGGTGTGAAGGGTGCCACAAAGAATACATAGGGCAAACGAGCCTTACTCTCAGAGAAAGGATGACAGTCCACCGCCAACAATTGAGGGATCCCACCACAAGACAGATACCACTCAGTGGGCATTTAGATCTGTGTGCACAAAACAAGTCTCCCAAATTCCTAGTTTTCCCATTATACCAATGCTCAGACAACACCACTGACCAAACACGAATAAATAAGGAAAATAATCTTATTCAAAAATACAGACCACAGCTCAACATACTCTAACATAAGCCTCCTCCCCAGGTGCACGCCCAAAACAAAGACACACAGATACGCAAAATCACACACATCAATACAATGCAAACCTCCGACACGAACACACTTACACACATATATACACACACACACAATCACAGTATCTCCACACCAGAGCACAAACCCACATACATTTCAAGAAAGAACACATGCGCATATATATACTTACAATACAATTGTAGCAACCACAACCAACACCCATACACACATATGTAAACAGGTACATGCACACACCTACACACCACTCCGGCAACCACAAATCATATTCACACACGCATATTTGCATACATATGTACACACACATACAAACACCATACGCCTGTTCCCCAGTAAAAATGTCACATACACACTCAAAAGAAAAACACACACAATACAATCCCAACAATCACAACAAACACCCACAAGCACACATGCACAGAAGCATGCACACACAATGACACACCTCCCCGACAAATACAAGCCACATAGACGCACTCACACAAACACACGCACACGTATACACACATATACTGTACTAACAATACAAACAAAACTAATCACTCACAATTACAGCGCACACACACATGTACACATATACACCAGGAAACTACACAAACCATACCCACGTACACACACATACAAACGCATACCCAGTACCAACATACACGGAACACACATGCACACACATACACCTCACCTGGATAAACCCAACGTACAAGGACACCTAATAAATACAACACACACATACATGCTCACACACACATACACCCTCATGCACACACATACAGTTGCTCCCTCACACACACACGCACCACAATGACAACTCAAACACAAACATATTTAGAGACACACACAAACTCACGTACACACATATAACACCCCCACCAACACACAACACAAATAAACATACGTACACATACAGACATACACATACATATGAACCATCACACACACATACGGTTGCTTACACACACACACACACACACACACCACAATGGGTATTTAAAACAACACACTCACTCAGACACAGAGAGAGACACACACAAACTCACGTATACACACACTCCCACATTCACACAAAACACTCCCACGCACACACACAGATGCACACAGATGCACACATACATACACACACAGACGCACACACATGTACACACCCTCACACATACATACGGTTGCGCTCTCTCTCACACACACACATCACAAGGACGATTAAAACAACACATACATACTCAGAAAAATAGATATACGCACAGTCACACGTACACACACCTAACATCCCCACCGACACAAAAACACACACAAACACACATACACACGCACTCACAAACGCACTCACGCACACACACGAACAAACACATATACACATACACACACATGCGCACACACAACACCCTAACAAATATTAATCGCACACATACACACTCACACAAACGTGCACACACATACACACACCATCCTACCATAGATAAAAAAACA
>NC_142941.1:58293931-58301431 GCF_046866305.1 Octopus bimaculoides
ACGCATACAAGAATATCTATAAGGGTGGAGTGTGTGCGAAGTTACACTACTGTATGGATGTATGTGTATGCAATTAATAACTACACCGACACACACACATACACACACTCTCTCTCTCTCTCACACACACGCTTATACACACACATTTGTGTGTGTGTGTGATTGTGTGTGTATCTATAAAAATACATACATACATATATATATATATATAACTAAATATATACATATATATATATTTATGTATATATATATGTGTGTATGTGTATACGTATATAGTGTATATTTCTGGTATATATATATATATATATATATATATATATATATATATATATATATATACATATACATCTATGTGTGTATGTATATATATATATATATATATATATATATATATATGTATATATACATTTATGTGTCTATGTATGCATATATATATAAACACACACACAATCGCACACATACACACACATACACAGACGCATATGCGCATACATATAGAGGCACACATGACTACACGGGATGTGTAAGCTAATAGTCAAAAATCAAATATTCGGTGAAGAAATTGGTGATCGATAATCTGCTCCAGTAATCATCCAATCACTATAGAGCGTCACCTCACTATGCTCAACAACCAAGCGATTCTGGAGAATTCTTCCACTCAAAGGCTGTTTTAGAAACAGCTAGAGTTATCATTGCAATGGTAATACCATTTTTTCATTGGTGCATGGTGGTGGTAGTGATGGTAGTGCTGGTATGGTGTGGTGGTAGTGGTGATGGTGGTGGCGGTGTTTGTACGGGGTGTTGGTGGTATTTTGCTGATTTCATTTATCTATATATATATGGTTCTGGGTTCAGTCCCACTGCGTGGCACCTTGGGCAAGTGTCTTCTACTATAGCCCCGGGCCGACCAAAGCCTTGTGAGTGGATTTGATAGACGGAAACTGAAAGAAGCCCGTCGTATATATGTATATATATATATATATATATATATATATATATATATATATATATATATATATATATTTGGGGGGGGGGTGTACGTTTGTGTGTCTGTGTTTGTCCCCCCAACATCGCTTGACAACCGATGCTGGTGTGTTTACGTCCCCGTAACTTATAGGTTCGGCAAAAGAGACCGATAGAATAAGTACTAGGCTTACAAAGAGTAAGTCCTGGGGTCGATTTGCTCGACTAAAGGCGGTGCTCCAGCATGGCCACAGTCAAATGACTGAAACAAGTAAAAGAGTAAAAGAGTATGTATATATATATATATATATATATATATATATATATATATATATATATATATAGTGAAAAAGTTTGCCCCAATCATGCAGGCATATGTTGAAAGACATTCCGCCCACGACCATTTCGTCTTTTTCCTGTGTATCCCTAATCTCGCTTATTCTCAGTCTTCATTCTGCGCAAATGGCTTATGTTGTGCAATCTGCTTTTTCCTCGTGCGCAGTAGATAGATAGAGAGAGAGAGAGAGAGAGAGAGAGAGAGAGAGAGAGAGAGTGTGTGTGTGTGTATGTGCGAGAGAGAGAGAGAGGTAGAGAGAGTGATTGATAGACTGATATATAAGGATAGATATATAGAGAGACAGAGAGAGAGAGAGAGGGGGCAGATAGACAGATAGACATAGATATTGATTGATTGAAAGATAGATAAACAAATAGGGGGGAGAGCGCGCGCGCGTGAGAGAGAGAGAGAGGCAAACAGAAAGACAGTCAGACAGACAGACAAACAAACAGATAGATAGATAGATAGATAGATAGATAGATAGATAGATAGACAGATAGATTGACATACAAACATATATACATACCTACATACGGACAGACAGATTGGTTGAGTATTTGATTGATTGATTGATTGATTGATTGATTGATTGATTGATTGATTGATTGATTGATTGATTGATCGATTGACCGAGACAGTGAGAGTGAGGGAGATATAGAATACATCCATAGATTGACAGCTAGACAGAGACACACAAACAAAGTAAAAGAGATAGAGAGAGACATTGATGGAGAGAGAGATTGATGGAGAGAGAGAAAGAGAGAGATAGGTAGGCAGACATACAGACAGACAGAGACAGGGAGGAGAAAGAGGATAGAAACATTGAGATGGATTTCAAGAAAGTCATTTAGAAATAAATGACAGAGCGGAAAAAGACAATCATGTAACTAGAGAGTGATAGAAAGAGAGAAAGGAAGAGTCCTTGGAAGAGAGTGACATATAGAGAGGAACACGTAAACACATACGTTCAGAACGACGCAGAGAGAAAGAAGAGAGAGAGAGGGGAGGAAGAGTGGGAGAATGAGGCTGAAAAAGTAGACATCAGATGCCAGATGAGGAACGTAGCTATATCTATCCAAGATGTTGGCACGTGGCTTAGTGGTTAGGGCATTCACCTCGCGATCGTAAGGTCGTGAGTTCGATTCACAGTGCCGCATTGTAGCCTTAAGCAAGACACTTTACTTCACTGCGCTTAATTATAAATAAAATAATATAGACACTGTACATGTCGAATCACGAAAACAGACGATAAAATTTCCCAAATTCAGTTTTAGTAGAAGTATCTTGTTAAACATTTCGAACAATCAGGAAAATAGCGAATCTATATTTTCCGGCGATTCTTGCCAGTCGCTTGATAATTGAATAGTTTCGTATCCATAAAATTCATTTATTTTTTCAGACATGCTATGACTAATTATTTATTTTATTCAGTTAAATAAATAAAATAATTAAATTACTTCGAATCATAAATAATTACATAAAATTACGCTAAACATTTCGTGTGTATCTATATAAATATATGTGTGTGTGTGTGTGTGTGAGTGTGTGTAAGTATGTGTGTATTTGAGTGAATGTGTGTATGTGAAGGTGTGTGAGAATGTTTATGTGTGTGGAAATTAACTGTATGAATGTAAGTATCTACGTATGCATGTATATACGTTTGTGTGTGCGTGTGTATGTGTGCGTGTATATATTTCTGTGTATATCTTCCGGTGATTTATATCAGTTAATAAAGATGTTTGTACAAAAATGTTTGTATTTATATATGCATATATATATATATATATATATATACATATATATATTTTGCATTTATGTATGTATATATATATATATATATATATATATATATATATATATATATATATATATATATATATATATATATATATATATATATATATATATATATACATACATGTATCTGTGCATGTATGTATGTACGTATGTATTTATGCTTTTAAGCGTATATGTAAATACGTACGTATGTATGTATGTATGTATGCTTGTAGCTTTGTATGACTTTATATATGTATGTAAATACCATTCAATGATTTGATTTAAACCAAGAGACGTATGCTAGCATGTAGGAAAATCATTCCAGAAGTTTTGAGACATTTTCAAGAGAGCCTTTTACTAATTCCAAAGACATAAACCACTGAAAATCTCCTTCAAAGTAGGATCCTCTAACTTCAATTCACAAGTTGTGGCGCTCCAGTCACTTAGAGAATTCCCCATGGAAGTCCTACGAAGTGAAGATGTCACATCCTCTTTCATCTTCTCAACGTCTTCAAAACGATCACTCCTGAGGTTCTTCTGTCGCTCGGGAAACAACCAAAAGTGACAGTGAGCAATGCCTGGACAGTAGGGAGGAGGATGGACGGTGCTAATGTCCATCTCTGTCGAGTAGTTGGTTATCAGGAATTATGGATTGGTACAGTGTCCTGGGGCAGGAAGAGCTCTGTCCTATTGCGAAGTGATCTCTTTCTGAACTCCCTAAAAACCGCCACAATATTCACAGTAAGCACAATGAAATAACTGACAACAAACGTTAACTGCTTATGATACATCGCTCCATTCTAAAACGGTTGCCATCTACACCTCCATATAAATTAACAGCTCGTGTTGTAAAGTTTCTGAAACTGAATCGCAAAAGAATAAGGGAACGACGATTTACTTTAAAAAGACATTTACATGGAATGAAGTAAAAGACAGTTCCGATAGAATAAGTACCTGGCTTTGAAAGATAAATAGAAATCTTGGATCGATGTATTTGACTAAAATTCTTCAGGACGGTGCCCCAGGGTGGCCGCAGTCTAGTGGCTCAATAAGCAACAGAAAGAAAGAAAGAAAGATAGATAGAGAGTGAGAGAGACAGACAGACAGACAGACAGACAACAAAAAGAGATACTAAGATATGTATAAAGAGAGGGAAGTGAGAGAGAATGAGAGAAGGAGAATGGAAAGGAGAAAGATGTAGAATAATTATTACAATTAAAAGGGTAAAGGTTTATCAATTTATTAATTTATTAATAAATTAACAATTAATAATTTTTACCAAGCCCTTCGGTATGTAAACACCATTATCGGTGAAGAACTTATTTAAAAGTTCTTATACATTTATAAACATAATTAAGGGATCAGCAAATATTTGCTTCACCACATACCGAAGTTCAGAAATAGCAGCTAAAATGCTGAAACTCCAACAGATAGCATTACTTGCAACTCACAAAGGCAAAACAAGAAGAAAAAACAACGAAAACTAACCAAAATAGAGAGCGTGGGGTGGGAGACAGAGAAGAAGGGAGAGAGAGAGGGGGGAGAGATGGAGAGGGAGAGAGAGAGGGTGAGAGAGAGAGCGCGAAATAAAGTCGAAAATAATTACTGGTATCCTAATGATAAGACAGGTGAAATACTCATGTAAATTTCTAATGAAGAATAAACAGGTACAAAGGTAAAACAATCTCCAAAGCTCCGTTACCTGTTTGTTGTTGTTCTTCTTTTTATTTTACAGAGAATTGAGTCTCAGTTGGAAAAATAATACAAAGAAAATTCTTACACCAAATTTTAATTTCCTGTCTCTGAGTTGGTAATTCGATATCTTATGCATGTATATACCTGTGTTTCTATGTACATCTATAATGGTAAAGTTAATTGCATGACGAATCAGGTGTCTTTAATACAACGGTGTTTAACTCCGTATTGATTAAAAGTCTACCACATATGACCGGTCCGTTATCTTTTACTTGATTCAGACATTAGACTGTGGCCATGCTGGGGCACCCGCTAGAAGAATTTTTAGTCGAAGGAATCAAACGCAGTATTTGTCTTTCGTTAAGCCTTGTACTTATTCTATCGGCCTCTTTGGCCGAGCCGATAACTTACGGGGACAGGAACACACCAACACCGGTTGTCAAGCGGTGGTGGAAGGCACAAACACATACGAAACGACACACACACATACATGTATTTATACGACAGACTTCTTACAGTTTCTCTTAACGAAATTCACTCACAAAGCATTGGTTTGCCTGAGGCTGTAGCAGAAGACACTTGCCCAAGGTGCCAAGCAGTGGGACTGAACCTGGAACCATGTGGTTGGGAAGCAAACTTACCGCACAGCTACGTCTACGCCTGAAGGTATATTTTTGTTTCTTTCAGAAGTTCTGATAGCTTTAACCAACCTAGAACCATTATTTACATTATTTACATTCGACGGATATTTGTCCTCATCTTGTTTGTTGTTAACACAACATTTCGGTTGATATACCTTCCAGCCTTCATCAGGTGTCATGGAGGAAATTTCGAACCTGGGTTCTCATTCCTAAGGTAATTTTCGATGTTGTTGTTGTAGTATTGTTGTTAGAATATGAGTTGGTTTATGAGAAACCTGGAAAGGCGAGTCGTGTTGCCGTGACCCAAACACCTGATTTCAGGTGAAATCAATTGCAGGATAAGAGGACAGATGGGCGTCTGTGGAATGAGGCGGGGGAAGAGATGGTGGAGGGAGGAGAAAGAGATTGCTAGAGAGATGTGTCGGAAGGTAGACGCGATAGATGGAGAAATGACTTTGCCTTTCATCCTTTCGAGATCGATGAAATAAAGTATCAATTGAACATTGGGTGGGGGGCGATGTGATCGACTTACTCTCTCCCTGAGAAGTTGCTGATCTTAAGCCAAAGTTTGAAACTGTCATCATCATCGTCATCATCACCATCATCATCACCATCTTCATCATCATCACCACTACCGTCATCACCACAGACACCAGCACCAGCACTTCCACCACCATCATCACTACAAACACCACCAACAACAACAACAACAACAACACCATCATCGTCATCATCATCACCACCACCACTACCACCACCATCACTACCACCACCACCACCACTACCATCATCACCACAACCGCCACCACCACTAACAACAAAACCACCATTGTCATCATCATCATCACCACAGCCACGACCACCAACAGCAACACCGCAATCATCATCTTCACCATCGCCACTACCACCATCATCATCATCATCACCACCACCATCGCCACCATGATCACCAACACCACCACCACTACCATCATCATCATCATCATAATCACTCTGTTATTATTATTGTTGCTGCAGTTGCCGTTGCTGTTGCTTTTGGTGTTACCATTGTTGCTGTTGTCGTCGCTGCTCCTGTGGTTGCTGTCGTTCGTTGTTGATGCTGTTGTTGTTGTTGTTGTTGGTGGTGGTGGTGGTGGTGGTGGTGGTGCTGGTGGTGGTGGTGCTAGTGGTTATGCTGCTGGTGATGTTGTTACTTCTTTGCTGTTGTTGCTTCTACTGACCCAGCTTCCGTTGCTGCTGTTTGCTCATCCTTTTCTGCTGCCTTTTCTCGCTCTGAACCATCATCCGTTATGCCATCATTCACCGCTGTCAATCTACTGTTACACATAAATTCTTGGTACTCATATCCAGTCCGTCTCCTCCACTCTCACCAACTCCTCTCTCTCTCTCTCTCTCTCTCTATCTATCTCTCTCTCTCTCTCACACACACACACACACTCTCTACTTCCTTTTCTACTTTATCTTTCCTCCAATTACTCATTTCTCCATCTATCACCTCTACCTTCCGACACATTTCCCTGGCAGTCTCCTTCTCCTACCCCTCCTCCTCCCCTTCCTCCTCTTCCTTCTCCTTCTCCACCCCCATTCCACAGACACCCTTCTGTCCTCTTCTCCTACAATTGATTTCATCTGGAATCAGGTTTGGGTCACGGCAAAGACGATAACAGCGTCGCCTTTCCAGGTTTCTAGCACAACCTACACATAGTCTAACAGAAGCAGCAGCAGCAGTAGTAGTAGTATAGTAGTAGTAGTAGTAGCAGCAGGAGTAGTAGTAGTAATAGTAGTAGTAGTAGCAGCAGCAGTAGTAGTAGTAATAGTAGTTTGTTTTAAAATCTGAGATTACATAGGCATTATTTTACGTAGGATATGAGCAGTTCTCACGAGCCCTATTTTTTGAATT
Organism: Octopus bimaculoides; assembly: GCF_046866305.1. Taxonomy (NCBI): domain Eukaryota; kingdom Metazoa; phylum Mollusca; class Cephalopoda; order Octopoda; family Octopodidae; genus Octopus; species Octopus bimaculoides. Next base: position 58,301,247 of record NC_142941.1, read on the forward strand.
TCTGTCATTTTGGGATTTCCTGGAATCTGAGCTAGGTAGCAATCAGCTTCTTTGGCTATCAATCCTAAGGCACCTATCACAACAGGTATTGTTTTTTGTCTAGAGGTTCCACAGTTCGCCAATTTCTATTTCAAGATCCTTATACTTGCTCAGTTTTTGGTAGGTCGTGTCAGATATATTTATGT
>NC_142941.1:58311431-58316431 GCF_046866305.1 Octopus bimaculoides
GTACATGGGAATGTTAATCTCACAACTGAGTTTAATATCTGGAAACATCGCTCATTAAGAAATATATGCACCGTTAAACTTCTCAATATGCCGAAGACAACATAATCCGCATGGCAAACTGTCTTGTTTGAAATACATACATCGCCCTACGCTATAACCGATATGTTTATATGTTGCTAAATGATCGAAATACGAGACTAGAAAAACAGACAACAACTGATGAAGGGTCATTCTTTATGTTGTTTGTTTTGTTTTCCATTTGTGTCTTTCGTTGTTCGAATAGTTTATTTTTAGTCTCTTATTTCTCTTTATACTTCCTCTATCCATCCTTTTCCAAAGTAACTCCTTATATTGAACTCTATTATTTCCCTCTAGTTAACTGTCTCATATCGTCTCTGATGAAGGAATGTCCCTATTATTACAGAAACAGTTGTCAGACAACCATTTGCTTTAAAAATATTCTATAAATTCCGCATAGCCTTGGTTTTGTTGTCTCATTTTATTTAACACACACACATATATATAGTTAAATTTTTAAAATCTCAGGTGTCAGTTGAAATCAGAATTTTCGGAATTCAGGGCTTTGATTAAATAAGTACAAATCAAATATTGGGATTAGGATAATATTATGTAACCTTCTTTCAAATTAGTTGTTGCTTCGTGGCCCCACATCAGCTCTGAATGAGCAGGCATAAGATCAAAAGCGTTTTTGCCGTGACCTTTCCGTCTGATTGTTTTTATTGTTTATCCAGGACTACATTACCAAATGAGTACTTTTACTTATCTATTTACTAATATTTTTAAGATAGTAAAGGGAAATGAAGATATCATTTGCAGAAAATTTAGCTGCCATTTCACTTCTTGCAGATGGCGTGACAGCGTAGAGGCTCTGAAAGTAATTTGCTCTTTTTTTCAACTACTAAAATATGTGTAGAACGTATTCGTACCTTTATTGCTCTCTAGAACACGCGGTTTCGATGAATAGTTATTATTATTATTATTATTATTATTATTATTATTATTATTATTATTATTATTATTATTATCGTTTTCTAATTCTAAGGTGGCGAGCTGGCAGAAATGCTTAGCGGCATTTCGTCCGTCGTTACGTTCTGAGTTCAAATTCCGCCGAGATCGGCTTTGCCTTTCATGCTTTCGGGGTCAATAAATTAAGTACTAGCTGCACACTGGGGTCGATGTGATCGACTCAGCCCCTCCGCCAAAATTTCTGCCCTTGTGTCAAAATTTGAAGTCATTATTGTATTATAATGCATACGATTTAGGCGGTGAACTAGCAGACGCGAACTTACTCTGATGTCAAATTCCATTAAGATTCACTTGGTTTTCATCCTCGTGGGGTCGATAAATTAAGTACAAATTGAGCACTGGAGTCGATATAATCGACTTACCATTTTCCTTCAAAATTGCCGGGGTTTATCCCCAAATTAGGACCGGCTAGCTAACACTAATTCTATCTTTTACCTAATCCGTAAGCATACTTTACGGCGCGTTATGTGTATAACAAGTTTTGCCCTTGACACAGTCCATTCACAGTGTTTCACAAATTTCTCTCCATATATTTTAATCATGTGCAGATTTGGTAGACGCAAAGAATGGGAAAACGTTATATGTGTGTGCGTGTATGTGTGTGTGTATTTGTGTGTTTTGTGTGTGTGTGTGCGTGTTTGTGTGTTTATGTGTGTATGTGTATGTGTGTGTGTATTTGTGTGTTTTGTGTGTGTGTGTGCGTGTGTGTGTGCGTGCGTGTGTGTGTTTGTGGGTGAGTGTATGTGTTTGTGTGTGTGTGTGTTTGTGCGTGTCTGTGTCTGTGTGCGTTTATATGTGTGTGTGTGTGGTTGTGTGTGTGTGTGTGTGTGTGCGTGTGTGTGCGTATGTGTGTGTAGTCTATAGGTACCTGAAGTCTGTGTAAGTCTATAGGTGCCTGAAGAAGACAACATTCAAAGGAAGAATGCCCACAAGTTGCAAGAATCTTCGCATAACTGCGACATCCCACATTCCGGCCAAACTGAATCTAAACATTATGAACACAAGAACGTTTAAAGTAAAATGGAAATTATTAGTCTGACAAATTAGAACAACAAGCACAACAACAACAGCAACAACCTCAGGAACAGCATGAAAATATTTTAGTAGAAACGACAGATTTAAACAAGAAGGAAACAACAACAAAAACAAGAACAACAACAAACTAAGCAAAGTTGGAACCACCCATTCTATGAGAGATCAACTGATTAGAACTTAGGTGTGGTCCTCTCGCAACATTTTCTTTTTAAATTCTTCCATATTTTTTTAGATATTCAAGTATTCAAACAACAACAGCAGCAGCAGTAGTAGCAGAAACAGCAGCAGCAACAGCAGAAACAACAACAAGACCAATCTAAGAATTCCGAGATTTTTTCTTTATTTTCCATTAAAATGATTTTCACATTTTTATGGTTCTTGCTATATATATATATATTTTTTTTTGCATATTTTGTTTTCTATATTTGTATTTTTTTACCAACTTTTGTTTTCATCTTCCGTTCTTTTTCCTCTTTTAGTTTTCGTTGCTACCGACCATTCTTTCACGTGTTGTTGCAAATAAATGCATACATATATAGCAGACACAAACACACACACACACACACACACACACACACACACACACACACACATACATGTATATATACATATATAGAGTGACAGATAGAGTGCATATATATATGTGTGTATGTATATATATATATATATATATATATATATACATACATACATACATACATACATACATGCATACATACATACATACACATGCATGGGTATCCATGCATTTGTATATATATATGTGTATATACATATATGTGTGCGTGAGTGTGTGTAGATAAATAGATAGATAGATACATACATACATACATACATATTCATGCATTCATTTTTTCATACTCATTAGATTCAAGGAGGCTATTTTGGACCATCACTTCTAAACATTCAAGGGTTTACTCCAACATATCGATCTCCAGTATCCATTGATCTATGTTTCAACGCACATCAAGAATATTGCAAAAGGAAATACATGCACATACATATATGCGTACATATAGATACGTACACATACATATATATATACATGTATATATATATATATATATATATATCTTCCAGTATATTAGCGTAAACCAATGTTTGTAGAAGTTATAAGCAGTAACGAAGTGATAATGAAACAAAAACTCCTATAAAGTCGGATTCCCTAAGCAGTAGTGAAAGAGAAAAAGCGTGTTCCCTGAGCGGTATTGAAAGAAGTAAGAAATGATTCCCCGAGCTATATTTAAAGAGAGATACAACTTCTTTTTTATCCAAATCTAATAAAAATCATTAAAAAAACGTTAATCTAAACGGATAGATGTAGTTTTAGTTTATCGAAAGGTTCACAACTATTGAGACTTGTTGAAATAATACTGACAAAGTAAAGAGAAATGTAATATTTACTTTCGCGGGTTTTGCACTGAGAAGCGATTATACGCGATGTCGTGCCAAACATTCTGCCTGTTCCGGATAGCGAAGTTGGTGAAGTGCAGAAATGCCACCACATTAATAATCAATAGACAAACAATAATGGTTTTGAAGTTTCTATTATCGGTGTGGTTATATATTACACAAAGAAATCATGTAACAATATTTAATATTTAGTTAGCAGAGTTATACAGCCGATATTGATGAAAGATTATTGAGTCGAACAATGAAGATTGCATCAGAGTGTATCCAGGTAATGCAATGCTAATAGAAAGAAAGAGTATGTTACTCTCAGTAGGGGGGCCACAGGAAGGTGTGTAGTCGGTATAATTGTCAGGCGATGTGAAAAATTTGTACTGTGTCTGTGTAATTGTGATTACATCAGTATATGACTCTCGTAATTGTTAATGAATTCTATAGGCCAGTTGCGGAGAAAAGGGTTCGAGATGTACAGTGAACTCTGTCACTGGGTTCAGGAAGCAATGGTTGTCGGGAGGTAATTATTATATGGCGGAAATCCAGGTGTAAATTACAAATAACTAGCTAGTGTAAATCAACGGCAAGTAATCAGGTAAAACGAACATGTCTAAATACGTAAGGTTCACAGTATCGGATGCCTCGGAAGCTTAGAGTATGAGGTTAAACTGAAAGTAAAAGTAGGATGCCAAACGACCCTGTACTATGGGTAAGTGCGCGAATACGTCAAAAGTACACGAGGTTATTCATAGTTAAGCAGGAACCTAAATAGGCGTGGTACGTTTTCCAGGGAATGCACACGAGGTCAATGATCGAATGATTTATGTAGATGTGTTACAGAAAAGATATGATGGAGCACCGCCTTTAGTCGAGCAAATCGACCCCAGGACTTATTCTTTGTAAGCCTAGTACTTATTCTATCGGTCTCTTTTGCCGAACCGCCAGGTGACGGGGACATAAACACACCAGCATCGGTTGTCAAGCAATGCTAGGGGGACAAACGCAGACACACACACATATATATACACATATATACGACGGGCTTCTTTCAGTTTCCGTCTACCAAATCCACTCACAAGGCTTTGGTGGGCCCGAGGCTATAATAGAAGACACTTGCTCAAGGTGCCACGCAGTGGGAATGAACCCGGAACCATGTGGTTGGTAAGCAAGCTACTTACCACACAGCCACTCCTGCGCCTGTCGTTCACTTTTTTTTATTAGCGATATGTGAGTTGTCACTAACAGAGGGAGAATTGATAAATTCAAGAACCTTGTTTAATACTGCTACGATGATAGACGTGTTATAGTTCTTGATGTCAAATTTGCCGAATTTAGTATATATATATATATATATATACGTTTTTGAACAAGTTAATCATGGTTGCGTTACTAGACTTCTCTCTACAAGCAAATTTCGCGAAAAAAAAATTCCTATTTATTTTTGTCTACATCAGATTTCATAGAGATAATAAGTTTAATTGTGGGATTCAATGATGATTTTGGTTGTTATATGT
>NC_142941.1:58326431-58328931 GCF_046866305.1 Octopus bimaculoides
AAACCTTGCAAGAGTGAGATCAGAGTTGTGGCTTCCAGTAAACTGGTTTACGATCTTTGGTAGCTTGGCACTCTTTTTGCCGAAATGGCTTCTTGTAAATGGCACCACCATATGTCTTGCAGATAATAATACCGACAACAAGATGATGGTGACGAATGATAAATGACGATTATGAATGTTGATAACGGTGATGATGATATCAAAAAACATTAGGAAAAACAACAGCGATAATAATGCTTTCTACTAAAGACACGAAGTCGGAAATTTCGTGGGAGGGGAGAAGTCGATTGCATCGACCCCAGTGTTTCACTGGTATTTGATTTATCGACCTCTGAAGGATGAAAAGCAATGTCGACCTCGGCAGAATTTGAACTCAGAACGTAAAGAACTGGAATAAATGTATGAATGAATGTAGATAGACAGAAAGATAGAGAAATAGAGAAAGAGAGAGAGAGAGAGAGAGAGAGAGAGAGGGGGGGATTTAACAAACACCCACACAATTATACATGCATGGTTACACAAACATACTCATACACGCTCACATAAAAAACATATAATATACAAACATACACGACCACTCACAGACCAATATATTATTGCGTACGCACACACACACACACACACACACACACACACACACACACACACACACACACACCATGTGTACGTATTCGTATATATATGTATAGTGACACTAACCTCAAAATTCAAACTATATAAATATGGACGTTTTTTTCCGTTTATGAATACGCCAGAGATATTAAAAATGGAAGTGACTACTTAAATGGTGGAGGGGAGGAATTATCGATAAAAGAATAATGAAGAATCAATAGGGATAACCGGATTGGGCTTGTGTTCAATATATGGTCTATATGGAGGAGGATATATATACTTTACATGGTCATATATAGTATATGTGGTGTGTATCTATAAAAAAGAAGCATGAATATCTATGTATGTCTGGAATATCTATACGAGTTTTCTGTTATTTTCATAATGATTTATGAGGTCATCAAACAGGGCGTCTAAATTTGAAATTGAAGGTTTTTTTTGTGTTCGTATTTGTAGCATAGCATGAAGGAATACAAGGTGCGTGGCCTAGTGGTTAAAGTGTTGTATTATTGCGAGTGAGATCATGGGGTCGATCACCCGGACCAGGCAGTACGTTGTGTTCTTGAATAAAATAATTCATTTTACGTTGCCCTGCGATCACTCCGACATCTGAAGCGTGGAATACCGTGCACCTTCTCAGGCAACGTCGATTTGATGGCGAAAGTCAGCCTACGTGCAGTAAAACATGTGATGACCGTAAACAAAATCACCTGTGCAGGTTGTTCAGCAAAATTTGCAGAAGCGTCTTTCTTGGATCGAATGACTACAATTTAATTAAATTAAGGAATACTACACAGACATGCAAGAAGTAAATAGACACCTTTAATTTTCAAAATCTTTTATTTGATATTAATTGGTTGAAGGAGCGATTTTCTTCTAGCTGCTCATCCATTATACCCAAGCTTATGCAGATATGTAACACACGTTATTGGACTAACTTCTAGCTGTTTTGCAATGTCAGAAGCCTCCGAACAGGGTTCGTTTTCCACAATTCTCTTCAAACAGTGAAGCTTCCTTTCCGAGGGTCTAGGTCGGCCGGGACGAGAATCTGTTGATTCTTTTCCTTGGCTTTTGAATTGCACTATAATTCTATTAAAAGTAGCAAGAGTAATTTGAAGATTTTCGGCAATTTTTCGCTGGCTAAGACCAGCCTCAGATTGCGCAACAATACGACCTCTTTGAAAATCTAACAGTTCTGCTGAATTTTTTGTGCGTGGCGTGATTACTCTTCGCAAATGTTTAATATAATGGCACCTGGAATGAAAAAGAATAATCACATTGTAAATTCTACACCGCTGAAAACATATTAAGACGCTTAGATCAGAAATTTTGAAAATTAAATGTGTCTGTTTACTTCCTGCATGTCTGTGTATAGCTACATAGTATTGCTAACAAATAGTTGAGTTGTTTTCAAGAGAATGTCGTATATTTTTATATAAATGTAATCCCTCGACTATCGCGGATGTTACGTTGCAAAACCACACATGAGACCGATAGAATAAGTACTGGAGTCGATTTGCTCGACTAAAGGCGGTACTCCAGCATGGCCTCAGTCAAATAACGGAAACAAGTAAAAGAATAAAAGAAGGAATAAAAGAATGTATATGTGTGTGTTTGTGTGTGTGTGTATGTGTGTGTGTGTGTGTGTGTGTGTGTGTGTGTGTGTGTGTGTGAGGGAGGGAGAGAGAGAGTGGGATGCATATGTGTGAGTGTGTATGTGTGTGATTATACATGTGTATAGGCGTTTCAGGGTGGATCGAATGTGTGCTGCAGATATTCCTGAGATCACCCTGTCATTTGTTGAGGGCAAATCCCCAGGAGGTACTGGAGTCTATAAACCAGTAAGCTATGCGGGCTTACGCACAGAAATTCGTAGTTATTAACCCTT
>NC_142941.1:58333931-58346431 GCF_046866305.1 Octopus bimaculoides
GGAAGGCGGTGAGTCGGCAGAATCGTTAACATGCTCGACAAAATGCTCTGCGGTATTTCGTCCGTCTTTACGTTCAAATTCTGTTGAGGTCGACTTTGCCATTCATCCTTTGGGAGTCGATAAATTAAGTAGCAGTTGCGTATTGGGTCGATCTAATCGACTGGCACCCCTTTCAGACACACATTTTAAATCATTGCAGCAAATGGGAAGATTCACGCCTGAAGATTGACGGAATCGATGGCGTGTCAGAAAAATAATTTGCAGCATTTTCTCTTTTTGCTCCTTACATATTCTGAATTCAAATCCGCGCTGTCACATATGCTTGTTCTTATTTCGGGGTCAATAAGATGAAATGCCAGTGGAGTACTGCAATCGATAATAACGGTTAATACTTTCTCTCCCATCTGCTGACCTTGTCTCTTATTTTTGGTTGGGAGCAAGGGCTGGGAGTTAAATAAGACCTCAAGAAATATTTTGTGTAGAAATAGATGGTACGCATGAGATGAATTCGTTCGATTTGCAACAAAAACGAAAGCGTGTTATTATTCGTTTAACTTCCTTAGAAATAGCGTGGTTAATCTTGACACTATTTCAAGATATTTCTAAAACAGAAATACGATTTACAATTAACTGTTTAATTACAATCAACATATAAATTATAATACATATCTTAAAGATATCTTTAAAAATGCTGTTTAATTTTCAGCCATAAATCAATCTTGAAATTTAACAAATTTTATAATTCAGTTAAAAGGGAAATCTTATTCTTATCTAAGTTATAAATCTTCAGATGTTCTATTAAAACAGCTTAACCTTGACTTAGAATTTCTAAATACTCGAAATATTTCATAATAATCCTTTCTACTATTGGAATTTGTGAGGGAGAGGCTATTCGATTTCGTTGAAAACTGCTCAGATGGTACTTACTTCACATCCGGTTTCATGAAAATTGTACGAAAACAATTATTCGAAAAACAGTTATTCGAAATAAATATCATTTGTGTACTTGATTTTTAATATTACCATTTTTGTTTAAATAAAATAAAAAACTTAGAATAATTAACATTTCGTATAATTGACCTTTTAAATAATTTTCCATTCATACAATTTTCCATTCGAATAAATGTTTTTCGAATAATTGTTTTCGAACAATTATTTTCGAACAATATTCACATCATCATTTCATCCATCCCGGAAGGATGAAAACCAAAGTCGACATCGTTGAATTTTGAAATCAGAATGTAATGACGGACGAAACACCGCTAAACATTTTGTCGAATGTGCTAACGGTTCTGCCAGCTCTCGATTTCCAATTTTCGGGCAAGTCGATATCATCGACTCCACTGCTCAACTGGTACTTAATTTATCGACCCCGAAAGGATGAAAGGTAAAGTTGACCTCAACAGAATTTGAACTCAGAACGTAAAAAGCCGGAAGAAAAGCCGCGAAGCATTTTGCTCGGCGTGCTAACGAGCCTGCCAGCTCACCACGTTACAGAATTGCTTAGTAATCCTATCTACTATAGGTACAAGGCCTGAAATTTTGGGTGAGTGGGGGCCAGTCGATTAGATCGACACCAGTACGCAACTGATATTTAATTTATCGACACAGAAAGGATGAAAAGCAAAGTCGACCTCGGCGGAATTTGAACTCAGAATGCAGAGACGGGTGAAATACTGCTAAGCTTCTCGTGCAGCGTGTTAACGATTTTTCCAGCTCACTGCATTAGAATTGCTCAATAATATAATCTTTTACCGGCTAAAACCTCCTCATTATAAGGTAGAAGCTCTGTTTTAAAACTTTATAACCTGTTGGAAAAACTGCAACCACACAGATACATTTACACTAAACATATGCATTCATATAAAGTCCTACTCAACACGATCGAGTGAACTCGGACGTGTGAAGTCCTCCAGCTACTGTGATAGTCCCAGAGAGAGAATTCTTCACCAAGACATGTGTGAAAACGCAAACTGGATTGTCAATGACGTCACTGGATCGTAGGACGCATACAATTTCATTCCGCCGCCTAAAAGCAAATTCTTTATCGGGCTGTCATTCACAGTTCGATAAAACAGATCTATGATTCAATAACGTCATCTAAAGCCCATCTAGTGTTATCATACTTGTCTTGAGGGAGAAATTTTTCCCAGGTATATCTCAGCAGCGGAATGTCTTTTCACGTCCGAGTGCACTCGAACTTGTTGAATATGACTTTATATGAATATATTTTATTCCACAAACTTGCACACCTTCCCTCTTATACGTGATCATACTACCTATCTCTTTTTCCTATAAATCATTTATTAAACACAGCCCCATTCCGGCAATCCCTCTTGGTTCGTTATTATTTTTTATCGATAATACCATTCCCATCAATGTTATGCCAACTTTACTTTTTAATAACATAAGTGTATACATATATGAAATGCCTTTATTCATTTATTTATTTATATATTTTACGCTAATATTTCAAACGTGTTACTTGCCGAAAACTTGAAATTAATGTGAAATTTTTAAAAATAAAATAAAATAAAATAAAATAAAATAAAATAAAATAAAATAAAATAAAATAAAATAAATATTTCATTCAATCTCACAATTAATGTTCTTCGTTTTTATGATAAATATCAATCAATCAATATATATAGATATAGATAAATACATTTACATATATATATATGTGTGTGTGGTTTGGCGTGCGTATAAGATATGTGCGTTTGTGTGCGTGTGTGTGTGTGCATGTTTGTGTGCTTGTGTGTAAGGATGTGTATTAGTAGTAGTAGTAGTAGTAGTAGTAGTAGTAGTAGTAGTAGTAGCAGTAGTAGTAGTAGTAGTAGTAGTAACAGGAGAAGACAAAAAATAAAGAAGAAAAATAATTAAAAATGGAAGACAATGGATTATATAAACATTAAGCAGAAGTGAAAACAAAAGGAATATATATGTATGGGAGCGTGTATTATACATACATACATACATATATGTGTGTGTGTGCGTGTATGTGTGTGGGCGTGAGAGAGAGAGAGAGAGAGAGAGAGAGTGAGAGAGAGAGAGTGAGAGAGAGAGTGAGAGAGAGAGTGAGAGAGAGAGTGAGAGAGAGAGTGAGAGAGAGAGTGAGAGAGAGAGTGAGAGAGAGAGTGAGAGAGAGAGAGTGAGAGAGAGAGTATGTATGTGAGTGTGTGTGTGTGTGTGTGTGTGTGTGTGTGTGTGTTTTCAAGCACGCTACAATGCCAATGCTACATCTTTCGAGAGAACTTTATCGATAGCTTTCTTAATACCTACGAGCTGGTAGTAAAATAATTTAAAATAATATAAGCGTTAGGATATACAAAACATACTATGGAATATACGAATATTTATATTAAAAAGGCGGCGAACTGGCAGAAAGGTTAGCGCGAAGTGCTTAGCGGTATTTCGTCTGTCTTTACGTTCTGAGTTCAAATTCCGCCGAGGTCGACTTTGCCTTTCATCCTTTCAGTGTTGATGAATTAAGTACCAGTTGCATACTGGTGTCGATCCAATCGACTGGCTCCGCTTCCCCCAAAATTTCGGGCCTTGTACTTAGAGTAGAAAAGAATGTATTTTTAAAGATGATGGCTTATAAAAAGTGTCGGGGCCGATTTATTCGACAAAATATCTTTACGGCGGTGACCCAAGCATGGCCGCAGTCTAAGGACTGGAACAAGCAAAAGATTTATATGTATATATACAAAGATATATGCATATATATATATATACACACATCTATATACATATATTACTGAGACCCCCTTCGGTCATGACTGACCATGGGATTGCACCTAGAAAGTCACCCTCCGAGGCACAGGTCCGGGCAAGGTTGTTTACGGAACACCAACAGTAGCCCATGCACACCAGCCTCTCCTCTCCACACCACCGATCAGATACAGCTTGGCACCTGTGACGTCGCAATTCATTTCTACAGCTGGGTGAACTCGAGCAACGTGAAATAAAGTGTCTTGCTTAAGAACACAACACGCAGCACCGTCCGAGATTCAAACTCACAACCTCACGATCGTAAGCTCGACGCTCTAACCACTGAGCCATGCGCCTTCACATATATATATTAATATATATAAGAAAACTGTCCGATGAACGGGAACGTGAAACTCCGAGTAACAGTCTTTTGTTATATTTCTGCTGCTTTTAAATAATATATATATATATATATATATATATATATATATATATATATATATATATATATATATATATATATATATATATATATGCATATATATATATATTATATATTTATATATGCATATATATATATATTAATATATGCATATATATATATATATATTAATATATGCATATATATATATATATATATATATATATATATATATATATATGCATACATATATATATATATATATATATATATGCATATATTAATATATATATATATATATATATATATATGCATATATTAATATATATATATGCATATATATATATATATATATATATATATATATATATATATATATATATATATATATATGCATATATTAATATATATATATGCATATATAAAAAAAAAATGTATGTATGTGGTGACGCGTGGCATCGTGGTTAGATGTGTTGGATTCATGATCGTATGGTTGTGGTTTCGGTTCCTGGACCGGGCGACGCGTTGTGTTCTTGAGCAAAGCACTTCATTTCACATTGTTCCAATTCAATCTGCTGGCAGAAATGAGTGATCCTGCGATGGACCGGCGTCCCGTCCAGGGGGGCGGGGGGTAATTTTCACGCCACGGAAACCGGGGAAACCGTTCCTTACGAGTTGTTGTGATTCCAGAAGAGGCTTTACTTAAGTACGCATACATATATATGGGTATATGCGTACAAATACACGCAAAAAGAGAGGCAGAGAGATCGATAGACGGATATATAGATTAATAGATGTGTTTGTGTATGTTTTTGCTTGCTTGTTTGTGTGTGTGTGAGTGTGTGTGTGTGTGTGTGTGTGTGTGTGTGTGTGTGTGTGTGTGTGTGTGTGTGTGTAACTGTACTGTGAGTTCTGTATGAAGGAAGAAATGTAGCTGCTTGTATATCAGTATACGCATGCGTTATTCGACTGAACACAAGTTATACATTCATATATATATATATATATATATATATATATATATATATATATATATATATATATATATATATATATATATATATATATATATATACATATATACATACACATGTATATATACACACATATAAATTCTTAAATATATATGCATACATGAATGTATGTATGTGTGTGTGTGTCTATGTGGATATATTTGCGTGTGTGTGTGTGTCTATATATTTAAGTGAAAACAAAACAATGAGTGATGGATAAATCAACCCTGGAGTACATCTATTGATTTGATAGATTGAGACTTGGAGCGGTAAGACATCAATGCGAACCACAATTGTGAAATCTGACACAGAAGTTTCATAAACAGGTGATTAGTGACGGTTTGGTGCCACAGGCAAGGATATATGGCAGAAAATTGCCATGCCAAACACGTCTTGAAACTTTACAGATGACAAGGCCAACAACAGCTTTCGTTTCACTGAAAGTACATCAACCCGCACGAGAAAAGTCACTCGCATACTCACATAAACACACACACACACACAGACACAAACAGGCACACACACATACACACGCACAGGCACACACACACATACACACACACATACACACATAAGCATACTCATAGCCATAAGCGGACATATAAACACACTGACCGTTAGTATATTGGTGTGTGTGAATTGATTTATTTCAAAGTATGTATGTGTATTTATATGAATATATATATATATATATGTGTGTAGGTGCGTTTGAAGAGAGAGGGAGACAGAGAGAAAGATGAAGAGAGTGAGGGGGAAAGGAACGTAGAGAGAGAGTATGAAAGAGAGAATGAGAGATAAATAGAAAAGTTGACAGGCGGACAGGTAGAGCGATATTTTCATGTGTGTATATATATATATATGTGTGTGTGTGTGTGTGTGTGTGTGAGTATATAGATAGATATATATATACATATAATACATATATAGATACATACATCTATAATTCTATCTATATATATATATACACACACACACACACATATTTATATATATATATGTGTATATATATATCTATATATATATATACATATTTATATATGTATGTGTATATGAATGTAAGTATATATATATATATATATATATATATATATATATATATATATATATATATATATATATGCATACATATATATTCATACATATAAACATATACTTATGAATCAAAATTTCCATACTTTTCAGTCGTTTCTCTCTCCTCTTAAATATATGAGTGATTGGGTCAGTGTACTAGTGATTATATACATACACATAGGCGCAAGAGTGGCTCTGGGGTAAGTAGCAGGCTTACCAACCACATGGTTCCGGGTTCAGCCCCACTACGTAGCATCTTCGGCAAGTGTCTTCTACTATAGCCTCGGGCCGATCTTGTGAGTGCATTTGGTAGACGGAAACTGAAAGAAGCCCGTCGTATATATGTATGTATATATATATATATATATATATATATATATATATATATATATATATATATATATATATATATATATATGTATGTATGTATGTATGTATGTATGTATGTATGTGTATATGTTAGTGTGTCTGTGTTTATCCCCCACCCAACATCGCTTGACAACCGATGCTGGTATGTTTACGTCCCCGTAACTTAGCGTTTCGGCAAAAGAGTGGCCGATAGACTAAGTACTAGGCTTACAAAGAATAAGTCCTGGGGTCGATTTGCTCGACTAAAGGCAGCGCTCCAGCATGGCCGCAGTCAAATGACTGAAACAAGTAGTACACACACATACACCCATGTGAATATGTGTATGTGCTATAATTCCATATACATATACGTAAATATATATACATACATAGGAATATGTATATATATTTATACACACAAACACTCACAGTGAGAGAGGTGAGAAAGAAAGAAGTAAAGAAAGAAAGAAAGAAAGAAAGAAAGAAAGAAAGAAAGAAAGAAAGAAAGAAAGAAAGAAAGAAAGAAAGAAAGAAAGAGAGAAAGAAAGAAAGAAAGAAAGAAAGAAAGGAAGGAAGAAATGAAGAAAGAAAGAAATAGAAAAAATGAGAAATACAGAAGTCCTGAAAAAACTTTGTCATCAGAAAAATATTCCTCGTTACAGTGAAGTGCTAAAAGTTCCTGGCACCGAGATGTAGCGATATCTGTCACGCCATCACTTCTTGTCCAAAACTATCCAGCCGGACGTGTTTGAAAGGGAAAGCGGTGAAGACAGAGACGAAGACAATCTTGGCACGACAACGTCAAACAGTGGACAGGTCACGTGTCGTTTCTATGTGTGACGAAGGAAAAAAAAAAGACGTGTGGCGATTGGTGGCTGTCAGAGTGTTCTGAGTGAGACCATTACGGCTGGATGCACCAGTCACAAGATGGTGACTATGAGGAAGACAATACATATATACTCACACACACAAACACACACACACACACATACACACACACACATTTTCTGATATTGAATCTTTGTGCCTGGTGTATCTAAAGGTTATCAAACTCTTAACTTTTCACGCTGTAAGAAGATAACCGTCTTCAATATTTTATCATTTTGATAATTCATCATTCATTTAATGTTTCTGAGTTCAAATGCCGCCGGGGTTGACTTTGCCTTTCACACTTTCATGGTCGATAAATTAAGTACCAGTTACGGACTGGGGTCGATGTAATCGACTTAACCTCTTTGTCTGTCCTTGTTTGTCCCCTCTATGTTTAGCCCCGTGTGGGCAATAAAGAAATAAGAATCGTTAGTAGGCCGGACGAAATGCTTAGCAGTATTTCGTCTGTCTCGACGTTCTGAGTTCAAATGCCGCCGGGGTTGACTTTGCCTTTCACCCTTTCGGGGTCGGTAAAATAAGAACCAGTGAAACACTGGGATCTATGTAATTGACTTAATCCCATTTTAAATAATCCCATTATATTTTTATAATTAAGTATCATTACGACAGAGAAAGAGAAAGATGGAGTGAGAGAGAGAATGAGAGAGAGAGAGAGAGAGAGAGAGACAGAGAGACACAGAGAGACACAGACAGAGAGACATACATACAGACAGAGAGGCAGGCAAGCAGGCAGACATACAGACAGAGAGCGATGGACAAACATACAGAGAGAGAGAGAGAAAGAGAAAGATAAAGAGGCATAGAGAGAGAGAATGAGAGAGAGAGAGAGAGAGAGGAAGAGGCATAGAGAGAGAATGAGAGAGAGAAAGAGAGAGAGAAAGAGAGAAAGAGAAAGAGAGAGAGAGACGGACAGACATACAGAGAGAGAGAGAGAGAGAGAGAGAGAGAGAGACGGACAGACATACAGAGAGAGAGAGAGAGAGAGGGTGGAATAGACAGCCAGATAGACAAACAGATATTCGTTCTTGGGTTCCTGTTTCGACTTGGTAAAAGTAAAAACCAAATCTGGGGTCAAATCACAGACAAAAACCAAAACGATGCAATACCACAATAAGATAATGAAGACAGAAATATGTTGCATCGCTATAAAAAAAAATAACCAAATAGTCACGGCCGGAACGTCTCTGATCATTGGTTAAAATACAAACAAAACAATAATTAGAAATACGTTGATTTCAATGAGGAATGTTCAGAGCGGCAATTCCATTGAAGCGTAGATGAACGACAAGACGGAACTTGAAATAATCTCTCAATAATAATAATTCATAGAACTTGAGTCAGCTCTAATAATATTAATGGAACTTTTGAAAAAAAATTAAAAGCTTGTTTGACAGGATGATCAAAAGAATTCTTTCAAAAGAATCTAAAATTATTATTATTATTATTATTATTATTATTATTATTATTATTATTATTATTATTATTATTATTATTATGTGTTATTTGTGTTTGTTTTGTTCTTTAGTTGAAAAAATGTTATACAATTAGAATAAGTATTTTTGTGATTATTGTTACAGAATAAGTAGTAAATAATATTTATAATTGATAATTTCAAAATTCTGAATACGAACTGTCATGAATTATATGGGCGTATGTCTGCGTGTATTATGCGCGGAGACATGTATATATATATATATATATATATATGTGTGTGTGCGTGTGTGTGTGTGTGTGTGTATGTGTGTATGGGTGTTTATTTATATATGTATGTATGTATGAACAGATACATACATACATACATACATACATACATACACACACACATATATATATATATAATATTTTTATATGCAGGCATATAAAAGTACCGATGCATTAATGCCTATATATATATATATATATATATATATATATATATATATATATATATATATATATATATATGTATGTATGTATGTATGTGTGTGTGTGTGTGTGTGTATAATATGCAGGTAGATATACATACATACCTACATATATTTATGTAATAATGTAAGGGTTTATAATATGCTATGAATATACGTATGCACTAGTGTGTGTGTGTGTGTGTGTATGTGTGGGTGTATGTGTATGTGTGTTCTTGCATGTGCGTACATGTGACTTTAAGTCTCACCTCTCGAGACTTTATTGAAACAATGAGCAAAATAAAAAGTTTATTGTTATTTATACGTGAAAAAATATTTATAAAATCCATAGACAACGATTTATTTGTGTTTGATGACTAGAAATTTTGCCTTGTTGACGCATTAAACATTTATTTTTATATTTTCCTTCTGTTTTTGTTTTTTTGTTTTTTTTGTTTTTTTGCAGTTGAAAATATCATTGTATAGTTGCAAGCATGACTGTGTGGTTAAGAAGCTCGTTTCGCTATCAAGAGGTTTCGCGTTCAATTCTGCTGCGTGGAACCTTAATGGACATCTACTACAGTGCCGAATCGACCAGATCCTTGTGAGTGAATTTCGTAGACGTAAAATGCTACAAAGACCGTCACACAAGCATACACACACACACACACACACACACACACACACACACACACACACACACACACACACACACACACACACTAACCAAGTTTGGATTGGGCGTGTCAGTGACAATAAACAATGTGCTGTTGAAATGGCCACCATTTTCACTTAACTTGACACCTTGTGATTTTCTTTTCTCTGTGGAGCTACGTGTAAGGACTGGTCTACACCCCCGCCTCTTCCTACAAACCTGGAGGAACTAAAGCGCAGGAGAATGAAACGCGTAACATGCAACAGCGTGTTTAGCAGGAGCTGGACTTGCCGTGTGTCACCGACAAGATGCTGCGCATACTCAACGTTTGTAAAGCTTCGTGAAATCGCTTATAAAATCTACATTCCTCTAAATCCCTTGTTCTAATTTTCATAAATAAATACTTTATTGCTTAACATGAAGCCTATTTCTTTTTCGTTTGCCTAGGATATGTAGTTACTTAGATATTCAATTTCAAATTATGTCAATTTTGGAGGGGACACACACACACACACACACACACACACACACACTTATATATACATATATATATATATTTAGGGATATAAATATACCTCATTCTCTCTCTCTTTCTTTCCCACCCACCTATCCCGCTCTGTGTATGTGTGTCTCTCTGTCTGTCTCTCTCTATATATTTATACACACACACACACACACACACATATATATATATATATATATATATATATATATATATATATATATATATATATATATATATATATATATATACATGTACATATATATACATATATATACATATATATATATATATATATATATATATATATATATATATATACAATAATAATAATAATAATATATTAAAAATCACCTGTAGGGGAAGTGAAAAGAAAGTTGAGAAATCTATGTGTCTATGATGTATGTTTGTATAGGCTTCTAAATATAAGAATTTATACATTTATATACGCATATATTTGATATATGTATAATGTTTGAAACAACATATACATAGATACTTGGATTTAAATTTACGTGGGAAGGAGAAACAGTGCCATACGCAAACCATCAGCTGCGCAACCAACAATGTTTCTCACAGTTTTTCAAATTTCCAAATATATGGATATATACGTGTGTGTGTGTGTGTGTGTGTGTGTGCGTGTGTGTGTGTGCGCGTGTGTGTGTGTGAATGTGTTTGTGTATCACTTTGCTTATTTATATATGCATGAGTGGTTATACATATGATATATATATATATAAATATATATATATATATATATATATATATATATATATATATATATATATATATATATATATATATATATATATATATATATACATACATACATCAATACACTGACAACCACAGACACAAATATACGTGCATATTAATAAGTGAAAATTATGATATATAATCATGTACAGGTACATGTATATATGAATATATCTATATACTTGTGTATATATAAATATTTATACATCGATTAATATCTAAACATATATGTGTATATGCTGTGATACATATCTC
The DNA here is from genome assembly GCF_046866305.1 of Octopus bimaculoides. Taxonomy (NCBI): domain Eukaryota; kingdom Metazoa; phylum Mollusca; class Cephalopoda; order Octopoda; family Octopodidae; genus Octopus; species Octopus bimaculoides. The sequence goes on from NC_142941.1 coordinate 58,345,441, forward strand.
CATATATATATATATACATATATCAATGAGCTTTGTGCTCCAGCTTGGCCACAGACAAGCTATCCGAAACCAGTGAACCAGTAAAAGAGTATAAGCACATGTATATCACAGATGCAAACACACACACACACACACACACACACACACACACACACACGCACACGCATACTCACACACATATATATACAATATATACGAATATGTTTTCGAAGTACATGAGAAATACATATTATTACAGGGATCCACTAAGGGCCCTTTCTATAACATTTAGAACGATATAAATCAATATAATGTTGTACAAATTGAATAAAGCATAAAAATTAAACAGTACAAGGCAGATATTTCAAGGTAAATATGAAAATTAAATATGAGATATTAAATATATCGTATATTAAAATTAAATATTATCTCTGAAAATATATGTTTATTTTAACATATATCGAGTGAATTGTTTTTTGATGATTTTTGTTTGCGTTAATTCGTTTAGTATACACATTATATTAATATATATTCACGTACATATATGTATTTGCGCATGCTTGCGTGTGTGTGTGTGTGTCTGTGTGTGTGTGTGCGTGCGTGTGTTTGTACGTAAGTCTATGCTCCTTCTGCAAATATTCAATAACAATCAAGGATAATTCTGTTGATAATGGTATATGTATATGTATATATGTGTATATGTGTGTTTGTGTGTGTGGGGGTGTATATATATATATATATATATATATATATATATATATATATATATATATATATATATATATATATATACATGAATACGTGTGCGTACGTTTGAATGTGATTGCTTGATTAGTAGGTTTATTCATATCTGTATGTGTCTATGAGTGTGTGTGGGTGTGTGTGTGGGGGTACGTGCGAGTATACGTGCGTTTATGAAGGAGATTAGAAATATATATATATATATGTGTGTGTGTGTGTGTGTGTGTGTGTGTGAATATATATATGTGTGTATATGTGCGTGCATGGGTGT
>NC_142941.1:58353931-58358931 GCF_046866305.1 Octopus bimaculoides
CCATTAACAACAAAAACAACAACAGATTTTGAGTAAGGCCATAAAACACGGCTAACTCCATAAACACTGACAGATGAGGGCTGTAAGAAAATGTTGTAGAGAAATGTAGAGAATGAGATAGGTAGAGAGAGGAGAGAGAGGAGAGAGAGAGGGGGAATGTGAGACTGAGAATGAGAAAGATGGAGAGAAGAGAGAAAAAGTAGTAAAAAGAGAAAAAGTTGTAAAATAAAGTCCAGTGTAAAGATGAAAGAAAGGAAATAGTAAAATGTGGACTAACAATATATCAAACGGGGAAAGAAATAAAAGAATAGAATTGGAAAGGAGAGGAGGAGGAGGAGAAGGTAAGGAGTGTGAGGGAGAAGACGAATGTCGGTGCGAAGGAAATGGGTGCTGTGTAAAAGTAGAAGATATCTTGTGCGTTGACGTAATAACAAATGGAAGGAGAATTGAACGAGATAGAAAGATGGAGGAATGCAAAAAGAGAAAAGAGAGAGGATTAAGAGTGGGAGAGAGTGAGAGAGAAGGGGGAGAGGGGGAGAGATAGGGGTGAGGGTTGGGACTTAGAGAGTTTATAAGCAAGAAACAAAAGAAAGGTGAGTAATAAATGTAGAAATAAAAAAAGGTGAAATCAAGGCAGATCCAATTTATAGGTATGGCAGCCAAACAGAACATGAGTCCCAAATGGTGGTACCATGTGACCATTCAACCTGCTTGAAATAACAGCTAAATCACGCTTAAATCATACTGTGCTGTCAAAAGAATAATAAAAAAAACAGGAACGTACTGTATTTTGTGCAGTGTATTCCTTTTAAATAAAAGCCGAGTTGGTTACCCCTAACTAATTGGCACTTTGGCGTTTACATCATCGAGGGTTCCAGTTAATCCGATCAACGGAACAGCTTGCTCATGAGATTAACGTGCAAGTGGCTGAGCACTCCACAGACACGCGTACCCCTTTACATGCTTCTCAGAGAGATTCAGCGTGACACAGAGTGTGACAAGGCTAGATGATGTTTCAAATTCAGGTACTACTTATTTTTGCCAGCTGAGTGGACTGGAGCAACGTGAAATAAAGTGTCTTGCTCAAGGACACAATGCACTGCCAGGAATTGAACTCGCGATCTTATGATCGTGAGCCGAATGCCCAAACCGCCAAGCCACGTGCCTTCGCAAGTACATATGTTTCCCTTAGCACACACACGCACACATACACACGCGCCTAAAACAAGATTGCCACTGCTAGGAAACCTATTGATCCTACGTTGGATTCGATTCAGAGCTGGACCGTGGCCTTAACAACAACAACAACAACAACATTAGCTGTAGTAGCAGAATCAACATAGTTTCATATTTTATGTGACCTTCACCGAAGAGATTGAATTCTTGATTGCGAGGTAAAGAACCGAATGGCAAATGACATCAGGTGTTGACAGCACCATCGCCAGCAACCACTACCACCACCATTGCCACCAGTGCTACCATCACCATAGGCACCATTGTCAGTATTAACACTACCACTACTACCACCGCCACCGCCGCCACCTCCCCCACTACAGCCGGTAACATGAGAACAGCCCATCAGCTGTACTATCAATACGATCAGCAAGCACCCGCAACCTCTACACCACCACCACCACCACCAACGCTGCCACCACCACCGCCGCCGCCACTATCACCAGCACCACCGCCACCACCAACACCACCGTCACTCTGCACACAAAATACAGCCAGCTGTCACTGGTGAGAGTGCATACGACTTCGTAACATGAATGAATTTTGTTTTTTGCAAATTGCTTGAGGTGTGTATGAAGTCACAAATGCATATATATATATATATATATATACCGTAAATCCTCGAGTATAGTCCGCCCTTGAGTATAATACGCAGAGGATTTTTAGGGGGCTGTACCCTTGAAAAACCTAAGCCTTGTGTATAATACGCACCCCTTCTCTAACTTGAGTCAAGGAGGTCTATATAACGTCCTTGGTTTGTAAGCATATATACGATAACGTCCTTTATTATTATTGTATATATAACATAATACAAACGTGTAGCATTTTTGTGCCCTTTGTTTGTAGAAAAGGAAGAAATAACAGTAATAACATCAGTGAAAAATAAATATTAAGTAAATTGCCTTTAGACATTAATCACTTAGAAAATTTTGCTTAGAAAATATTTTTCATTTTTAACCTCGTATATAGTACGCACTAAAAATTTTGACCGTTAAATTTTGGGAAAAAAGTGCGGATTATACTCGAGGATTTACGGTATATATATATACATAGATATATTTTTTTTCAGAATGAGATACAAAACCAAGGCTGTGAAGATTTTAGAACATTTATAAATAGAAGGTCTTACAGCTGTTTCCGTGATATTCATTGTATCCCTTCATCGGAGACGATGTGAGAAAATGGTTAAGCAATAGTTAATTTAGACAAGATACGAAATAGAGAGTGAAGTGGAGGAAAGAAAATAGAAGTGAGATATGCAGGTATATATATATATATATATATATATTAGTTTATATCAGCCGAATTTGAACTCAGAATGAAAAGACGGATGAAATGCCGCTATGCATTTCGTCCGGCGTGCTAACGATTCCGCCAGCTCGTTGCCCTTCGCCGCCTTAATAACAATAATAATAATAATGGTTTCAAATTTTGGTAAAGGGACAGCAACTATCACCACAACCATCACCACCACCATCACCACAACCACCACTACCATTACCACAACAACCACCACCATCACCACATACACCACCACCACAACCACCACTACCATTACCACAACCACCACCACCATCACCACATACACCACCACCACAACCACCACCACCATCACAACAACCACTACCACAACCACCACCACCATCACAACAACCACCACCACCATCACCATATACACCACCACCAACACAAACACCACCACCATTACCACATACACCACCACCAACACAAAAACCACCACCATCACTAAAACTACCACCACCACCATCACCACAACCACTACCACCATCACAACCAACACCACCACCATCTCAACAATCACTACTACGACCACCACAACCACCACCACCGCCATCACCATCACCACCACCGCCGCCGCCATCATTGTTACCACCACCACCACCACCACCACCACCATCATTATCATCACCAACGTCAACAACACCACCATCACAAACACCACCACTACCATCGCCAACACTATTAACACCTCCACCATCGCCATCCCTGTTACCACCACCACCGCCACCACCACCACTGCCATCACCACCACCATCGCCAACAACACCAACACCACCACCATCACCGCCGCCATCAGAGTTTTATCACCATCCACTCTCACCACCGTGAACAACGACACCACCTCCGCCTCCACCGCCGCCATAATTAGCACGTCTGTCAGTACCTGACAGCATTCACCGTTCGGTTCTTTACCTCACAATCCACGCGTTTTCATTCAAAGTCAAACGAGGTTCTGTGAATGTGCTTCTGTTCTCAGATCAAATCCGCAGATATCTCTTTCGGCAGATGTTGCACAAGAGTTTATTTGGAGCTCGACGAAGGGCAACGTTCTACTTGGCTACAGGACGCCTATTCTCTGATCGATGTGAATGCTTACGTAGTTAGGCCTCACAGCTGAAATGAACGGATTTGTATGAAGGTATTGCTTATGTAGATGTGTAGATGTGCATTTGTAGGATTGTTTGTGAAAGTGCCTTTGTGTGTGTGTGTGTGTGTTTGCGTTTCAGCATTTGTGAGTTTGTGTGTGTGTGTGTGTGTGTTTACGTGTGTGTGTGTGTGTGTGTGTGTGTTTGCGTGTGTGTTCGTGTTTATGTGTGAATGCTTGTTTCTGCAGTTGTGTGTTTGTGTGTGTGTGTGTGTTTGTGTGTATTTGCAGTTGTGTTTGTGTGTGTGTGTGTTTGTGTGTGTGTGTTTGTGTGTGTGTGTTTGTGTGTGTGTGTTTGTGTGTGTGTGTATGTTTCTGTGCGCGTGTGTTCGAACAGTTGTGTGTCTATGTGTGTATGTGTACGTGAGTGTATTTGTATGTGCGTGTTTGTGTGTGTATGTATATGTGTATGCGTGTATGTGTGTGTGTGTGTGTAATTTTTTTTTATCCTTTAGTGCTTTTTATTCGCACCTATTTTTACTCAAACTTTGTTTTCAGTGAGTAGGTGTATCTTGTCTTGGGCACCTGAGAGAAAAATGCACTTAGTGATGCTTAGTGTTATGGTGGTTTCCAACAGCCTCCTGCATCCGAAATTAGGTGTATCTCATTTGGGTACCCCGAGAGAAAAACACGCTGTGGAGCTCGGTGTCTTCTTTTCTACAGGTACTTGCAGGGAGGAAAAGAGAACGTTTTATTTTCGATATCCTAAGAGAAAAACAAGATGTAGCACTCAGCGTTAGGATAGTTTCCAACAACCCCTGCAACTGGGAAGAGGTATAATTCGTTTTAAGTACCCTAGGAGAAAAGCAGCATGTATCGGCGCCCATTCTTCTCCAAACTGTTAGTTACCTCTGTATAACTCTACCTAAGACATGACTTGACCCCCTCACCGAGCACTTGGTCGTTGACCTGAACTGGTTCATTCGCCCTAGTCGGTGACTCCTTGGGAAGCCTTACTCGGAGTCTCTCCCCTATTGGTGCAGTGCCACTAATAGAGAGACTAACGGTTGAAGGAAGACCAATGATACCTATCCAACAAGATCTACCTGAGACCAAATATGTTCCAAATGTGTCAATCCTTTCGTTATTATACTTATTTATTTCTCGGTCACACTATATCTCCGACTAAGCATTCCGTTTGCGTCCCTACTTCTTTTAGGTCAGCATGGTGCTGTTTTAATAATCATATGGCTGCTATTTTTAACAGGTCGAGTGATTGTTTGTAAACAACTTCGTTGGGTTGGCTCATATGTATGCAAGAGGAGGAGTGAGTTGGTTTGGTTTGGCTTGGTTTGGTAGTTGAAATCACGCAGTAACATGA
>NC_142941.1:58373931-58388931 GCF_046866305.1 Octopus bimaculoides
ATGTATGCATGCATGCATGCATGTGTGTATGTAAACATAGAGGGACAAACAAAGACAAACAAAGGGATTAAGTTGATTATATCGACCCCAGTGCATAACTATAATTTTTTTAATCGACCCCGAAAGGATGAAAGGCAAAGTCGACCTAGGCAGAATCTGAACTCAGAACGTAGCGTCAGACGAAATACCGCTAAGCACTTCGCCCGGCGTGCTAACGATTCTGCTAGCTCGCCGGGCGGTGAGGTGAGCGAATCGTTAACACGCCGGGCAAAATGCTGAACGGCATTTCGTCCTTCATTATGTTTTGATGTTCGAATGCCAACGAGGTCCACTTTGCCTTTCATCTTTTCGGCGGCGAAAGAGTCAGTACCAGTTGTACACTGGGGTAGATGTAATCGACTTCCATCTCCACCGAAATTGCTGGTCGTGTGCCAAAATTTTAAACCAATATTACGAACTTCACGTTCACATTTAAGTACAAGTCCTGCCTGAGCTTGTGACTCATAAGGTAGGTTTCCCGAAATCTGTGCAATGGTTCTACTTCTCGCCCCCCCCCCCTCCCACCATCACCACCACGGACGTGTCGTCGGCCTGTTGCAGGGTCAGCCGTTTCGCAAGCTAAGTGGACTGTGTGGCAACGTGAAATAAGATGTTTCTCTCAGGAACACAATGTATCACTTGTTCCAGGAATCGAAACAACAACCTTACGATCTTGAGTGCATCACCCTAACCACTAAAGCACGCGCTCCCACGTTCTTATATAAATATACACACAAGTGTGTGTGTGTGTATATATATGTATGTATGTATCTATCTATCTATGCATGTATGCATATACCAATTCACATGATCCAACTCATGAAGCAAGTCACCATATTTTTTTTCTTCTATATGTACTCAATGATCTTTCTAACTGAAGACAAGAATTTTCCTTGCAGATTTTCTTTCAATGCTTAAGTATGCACATGGAGTTCTAAACAAAGGTTATATGTCATGCAATTTAAATCGCACTATACATACATACACACATACATACATATATACATACATACATGTATTTAATGTTTGTTTTTATATGAAGTTAGATATAAACAAATTTAACATTAAACGGAAGGAACAAGGATTACTCAAAATTTTTCAGAAGACAAAATATTTATAAACTTTTAAAAGTTTTTTTTTTTATAAAACTTTTTAGCAGTGTGTTCGAAGTTTCGACTTCCTCGCCCGTTATTAAACAGATGACAATTCGATAAATCATGCTGAACGAAAATTCGAAGTCGCCGTCAACTGTTTCCTTGTAAAAATTAATGCATATATGGCGATTGCCCAATCTCGTCAGATGATAATGGAATATCTGAACAGCACAGGATTTCAGTAACGGAAGCTTGTACAATTTTGCCGCTCTCTCTCTCTGTCACAATACAAGGTTCTCCCTCTCGCCATTCGAGGTTCTCTCTGTCACCATACAAGGTTCTCTCTGTCGCCATGCGAGATGACTGGTATTATTCTAACTGTTTAATTGTATGCCAGAGTATTTTTCTTCTGGAGGAGCTGCCTTCTCCCGCGGATTAGTCAAAAATAAGGGGGGGGGGGCTCCTCAACTGGAAAATGTCTTTAACTCACAGATAGAGAGCACTGACAGCTACTATTCGATGTTTGTGCGCACGCGTGTGTGTATGTATACACACACACACGTACACACACACACACACACACACATGCATACACACGCACACACACATACGTACATATGTCTGGTTCAAATTTTGTGCTAGAAGCAGCTGACTAATGTAAAATCTATCAATACCACATACTTAACAAACGCTTGATAACCGGTGCTGGTTTGTTTACGTCCCCATAACATAATGGTTTGGCAAAAGATGAACCGATAGAATAATTACCAGGCTTTAAAAAGTACAGTGGTCGATTCGTTCGACTAAAAACTCTTCAAGGCGGTGCCCCAGTATGGCCGCAGCCTAATGACTGAAACAAGTAAGACATAAAAGATAATACATACGTGTGTGTGTGTGTGTGTGTGTCTGTGTGGTAAACCACTAAAAAGCTGCGATATTACGCCCCTTTAAAGACGTATAGTGTTAAAAATCTTAATATACGTCAAAGCTTTGAAGTGTGGGAGATTAATAATGTTTACATTATTGAACTGATTCTAACACAAAATTTGCACAACAGGGAATAAATTTATACACTATTTATATATACTTCTAGCTGCTAATTCGATTTCATTTCGGAAGCGGGGCAATATCCGGCATGTGATGAGCAGAAAAAAAAAGTGAAATATCGATAAATGGCGTTTTCTTTCACTTCCGGGGAAGTTTTCATTTTGATTAGCTGTGAAGTATATTATGTTTCACCATAGTTCGACCAAAGCCTTGTGAGTGGATTTAGTGGATGGAAACTGAAAGAAGCCTGCCGTTATTTCTATCAGTCTCTTTTGCCGGACCGCTAAGTAAATACATCAACACCAGTTGTGAAGCGGTGATGAGGGCACAAACAGAGACGCAAAGACAGATTTAGACATAAGCATATGCATATATATATATGCATACATATATATATTTATTTATTTATTTATCTATTTATTTATATGTACGACGGGCTTCTCTCAGTTTCCATCTACCAAATTCACTCACAGGATTTTGGTGGTCAGTCCAAGGCTATAGTAGAAGACACCTGCCCAAAGTGCTACGCAATGGGACTGAACCCCGAATTATGTGGTTGGGAAGCGAGCTGCTTACCACATACCTATAATATCTATTTATCTATATATCTATCTATCTATATAATCTATATACATGCATAAAGAAACTACAAGGGTAAAAGCATATATTGAAGACTGAGCAGTCTACAACATTGCCTAACTCACATTGCATCCTCCAAATAGCAGTTATCTATAAGAGGGCGCACGAATGCAGAACGAAAACGTGATCCGTGATTTCTTTGTTAATGGTAGGAGGTGAAAATATTTACAATGTGGAGTAACAGATGGATTTAATAACAAGCGTTTTCAGATGACAGACAGAATTTAATGAAAAGGAAACTTCACAGTTGATTGAACTGGTTTCGAAACACCCAAAGTATCTACATCAATGGTTTCTCTTTCTATCTTCTCCCCACGCTCTCTCTATCTCTGTCTCTCTTTGCCTGTTCCACACGGTGAATCCTACAAATACACATGTATGAGATACAGCGTCCTACTAATACATAGGTATTGAGGAAACTGTATCTCATCCAATTGTACAGTGAACAATGAAACAAAGATGATCAAAGTATACCACACAAAGGTTTAAAAAAGATATGTCTGTCAGAATCGTTCACGTATTGCAACGAGAATTATCCTACAATGCATTTCAAAAACGAGCACTGATACAAGTATTAGATATATTTAATTGGACTATAAAGGAAATTTGTTCTGTTGGCATTGAAAATTACGAGCTGGAAACCTTAAATGGAAGTAACCACAAATCCAAAGATAATAGAATTTGACTGCAAAAAAAATAAATAAAACTGAGCAGAGGCTTCAGATTGGGAAGGCAGATTTTTTTGTTAGGTATCCCTCTGACAGCATCTGCATATTAAAAAAAATAATAATGACGGTGGTAGAACGTGAAGGAGATTTTTCTTGCTAATACTTTGAAGATCGAATAAGATGTAAGCTCTTCTCCTTTCTCTCCTTGTTTCCGCTGTGGCTATCTCCAGTAATGTTTCTGCGATTTGCAAAAATAGTAACCAAATTACTTTCAAGTTATACCCCTCTGTAAGTATGTATTTGTACAGGCACACACCACGTTACAGAAAAGTTGTGTTCCTGAAAGCCTTGGAACACATACGTTGATGTAGTCCGATTTACCCAATATTTCAGAAAAAGATAAAGTGGTCATGGCTGGAATAACTTTGATCACCATTAGTCAGATCATTCAGGACTGCCCTGGGTCTAAATAGGAACTGTTTTACATAAAATTACTACACAGAGAAGAGATACATGTCAAGAGTTCCAAGGAGTTTTCTTTACTATTAACCAATGCACACCAGAATGTAGACATTCTTCCTCGCATATATCGAAGCATTTCTATTCTGTTTTTCGTAACGGTTCGGCAAAAGAAACCGATAGAATAAGTACTAGGCTTACAAAGAATAAGTCCTGGGGTCGAATTTCTCGACTAAAGGCGGGGCTCCAGTAAAAGAGTAAAGAGTAAAGAGTAATGTAAACATTAGTCAATGTAGTATCACATGACCGTTCAAATGCAGGATGGTCACTGCAGGAATGCGTTTGATCGTAGGTCTGTTCAATAAGTGCTGTATAAGGCCAATACCAAGCAACACAATATTGGGACGAACATATAGAGCAAAATACTGCTGACGTAGAGTACGTTCACCACATTTCTATAGAAAAGATAACCCGCTGATGAGGTGATGAGGTGCTGAGGCAATGAGGTGATAGGTTGATAGGATGATGCGTCCATTAAGTTTTAAGATAAATACTGAACACAACAGCTCTGCATATAATTTTCTATAAGTTAGCTCTGCCTGCGGCTTTGAACATTTAAAATTAGTTTGGAAGAGAATATTTATTGACAAAGGCTTTAAAATTTAACAACGTCTCTGCCTGAATTATTAATTTACGTCTGTCATGATAGTCATTAGTGCGTTTCAGTTGTGTTTCCAAGTGAGCATAGAGACCTGCATGTATGCATGGATATATATATATATATATATATATATATATATATATATATATATATATATATATATATATATATATATATATCCATGCATACATGCATTAAATACACACATGCATTCATAGAAAGATACATACGTAGATGCACACATTACTTACATACTTTCATACACAAACATACACACATAGACACCTATACACACACACACACATATATATATATACACACACATTCACACATTCGTAAACAAAATCATACATACATACACATACTTACACACATAGACACTTATCTATATGCATCTCTACATACATACATTATACTATTGTGGATAACAGATTCAAGTCCTAACACATCTTTCAATATTTACATCACTACCTATAAACATCGGTAAACTTTGTTATCTTATTAAGCGTTGAAATAATAATCGAAGCGTCGTGGGTTTTTCATGCTGAGAGAAGTAGACAAGTTCATATGTAGTCGTTTAATTCACTCTGTAAATGGAACAGTGAAAATATGTGAGCGTTTTCTTAAAATTAGCATCTGATTGAATAGTTTTATTGACGTTTTTTCGTCATAGAAACCAGTCCTTTCTCATGCGATGAATACTAGAGAGATAGGTGGAGAAATGGAGGTGTATGTGTGTATGTGTATAGGTGTCTATGTGTCTATGTGCATACATACGTACGTACATACATACATATGCCAACATACAACAAATGCATACATACAAACATTCATACACACCCATGTACTTGCGCAAATACATATGCAGATACACAGAGATATATACAATTCAACAAATGTCCATATATAGAAATGCACACACGCATACATACATACATACATACATACATACATACATACATACATTCGTTATTGTTAGAGTTACAGGTTATATAGCAACCCGCTTGGACCAACGTATAACTGAGCTTGGATTAGTGGAAGAACCTAACTTCTCAATTCATAAGCTAAAAATGGCGGCGATATCTAGAACCTTCAAATTTTATAAACCGTCTTAAGAATTAAAGGATGAATACGAGAGACTAAGACAATTTCCTGTTCTTTACAATCTCACCGGGAATGTAGCCGATCAAGAATAAACTAAGCATTTAACGGAAAGATTGAGCACATATTGGGTTGGTGCATAATTATTGCGGCTTTTTTTCAATAAATTTTGTTCAACAAAAACAATAATAATATTTAACAAAAACATCTTTAAATGACGGTCTGACCGTCTGAAAAGAAAAATGAAGCAGTAACTAAAGTAGATGATGAATATGTTCCAAGCATAATCATTTAAATATGTTTTTGTCACATGTTTATTGTTTTTGTCGAAAAAAATTTGTTACAAAAAAAAAAAAAAGGCCGCAATAATTATGCACCAACCTAATACATATGTAACAAAAATGAATTTGTGTGTTCGCACGAGCAGTTTCGGGACGTGAAGAAGGAAGAGAGCGTATTACGTCACCCAAGACCCGGCAGTAGAGCTTAACTAGTGTAAACTAAGCGCATGTCTCTCTTTGACTATTTGTTGGTCTATGAAGCTGTGTATGTAATTTCCCTTTCATGCAATGTAACGAGCGCTGATGCAAAGCACAATTGTGCATGCACACACACGCACTCACACGTCGGCGGAAACGTATGCATACGCACATGCATACATACATAAAACCACACACACACACACGCACACACACACACACACACATATATATATATATATATATATATATATATATATACAACCATACATACATACATACATACATATATATATACATTGGTGTTGGAATTCCAATGAAGGAGCCTTGGATCTAGGTTAGAAACCGGCTCTTTCTCTTATTGGCAAGAAATCTTGAAATAAACTGAATAATGACATACAACATACGTACATACACTGCACACTCTTTCTCTTTTTGCTTCCCATTCTTTCGAGCATTCTCTTGCACTCTGTCTAACTCTCTGTCTAACTCTCTGTCTAACTCTCTGTCTAACTCTCTGTCTAACTCTCTGTCTATTTCTCGCCCCTTAGCTCACGTTGGAAATTTGTCTTTATTAAAGCGTACGTTGTACGTATGCACTGCTGCATGTATGTAGGAGTGCACCTATATGCGTGTGTATGCATATGTGTAATAATGCATGAATACATGCATGCATGTATGTATATATGTATGCATGTATGGTTGAAATTGCATGTAATTATTTGCACAAGCATCAGTATTTGTACACATACACAATACATAACGACGGATTCTGCTAGATGTCATTAACAGATAATTGGATAATTCGTTTAACTGCATAAATTCCACAACTCCGAACTACTTACCATTAGCTCTGTATAAAACTAATCAGTTAATTGCATATGCGAATAATACCGGTTTCGGTTAATCGAATACTTTTATTTTTCGACTCTTTAGTTAACAAACAAAATAAATTACTCGTGCATATATAATAATGAGATTTTTTTTTTCATTTCCAGGAAAACAATGGAAAAATTTAGCATAAAATCCTACATTTATTTCATTTATTTTGAATAAAGTGATTCTGAATGTTTCCGATTTCATGAAAGGTCAACATTTTCTATTTACAAACAAACGATGTCAAAAGAGATGGAAATTTTCAAATTATTCTTACCATTTAGATTAATTTAATTAAAATTCCGGTGTCGTTTGAATGTTATTTTTAGTTTGGTAACAAAATTATTTCAATAAATACATTTTCATTGTAGAGAACATTTCTATACAGCTGATTTCGGATCCAACTGTGAATAGATGCTGTTATTTCACTGCCTTCTTTATGTTGGCAACATTAGCTTGTCGCCAACCTAAACGACTATTCTTTAAACCTTCCTGATATCGACTGTCTTTGACTGTTTCCTGGCTCTGCTATACAAACTTCCTGTATAAAGTGATATAATATATAACTTTGGTAGAACTAGCCGTTCCCCGTGAAGCGAACATTGAAGTCGCTTTTTCATGAAAGACAGAAAATACACTGCATTGGTTGAACTCTATAAAAACAGTGGATGGACGGCAAAATACCTTCCTGTAGTGATAAGTGTTATTGGGTTTGTTGGAACCGGGGCTTACAAGACGCTGAGGTGCCTTGGACTAGTTACGAAAGAGAGAAAAGAATTTGCCGAAAATTGTCAGAAGCTGCTGTGAAAGCAAACCATAACATTTGGCTCAAGGGAGATAAGTTGTGTGGCAAGAACGAGCATTACGGATGGTAGAAACATCTGGCTAAGAGTCACAACATCTAACTCAACAAAACTTGTGCTCTTGAATGGGTGTTTTGTTGCCTACATCGGTGGGTGACTCCACACAGCTCTGGTGCCGCGTTGGAAGGGACCGAAACAACTAAAGAGCTATTTCACCGCCTGATGAGACCTCGACTCCTGCATTCAAAGACACACAAATGCTTACCTTAAATATGTTTAAATAACCAGCTTAATAATGACAAAGTTATTTTATGAAATTCGTCACTATTGTCAGAATTCATTGAATCGAATTCAATGTATTCCAGTAGAAATAATAAAAAGCTTAATCCTTATGTCACTAGTTGTTATTGTTAAGTAACTCAAATTGTGTGAAATTTATTATCGAAACGTGTTAATCTGGCTAAGCTTCAGTAATTGAAGAACAGCCAAAAGATTGGGGAAAATAAAACCATCTTATTTGGTACAATTCAAGTGATTGTGTAGGTGATATATATTAATAACAAAAGTCAGCTTAAATTAGATGAGAAAGAAAGAAATTTTGGGTACACAAAACGTATTCTAATTAAATGGAAGCCATTTTATTCTTGTTTTAATATATGTTGCTCATTGTGGTAGCATAGTCACATTAGCTTACTTCTATTGAAAATATACTGAAATCTCGTAAAGTATCACTACCTATACGAATTGAGCTAATTGAATACTCTGGCCAACTACACAAAAATTTCAATCACGAAGAAGATGCAGTTAAACGAGATTGACTATACTATTATATATACTATTGTATGTATGTATGTATGTATGTATGTATAGTTAAAATGAGATCTTACTTCTTTATTGCCCACAAGGGTCTGAACATAGAGGGGACGAACAAGGACAGACAAAGGGATTAAGTCGATTACATCGACCCCAGTGTGTAACTGGTACTTAATTTATCGACCCCGAAAGGATGAAAGGCAAAGTCGACCTCGCCGGAATTTGAACTCAGAATGTAACGGCAGACGAAATCCCGCTAAGCATTTTGCCCGGCGTGCTAACGCTTCTGCCAGCTCGCCGCCTAAAATGAGTTAAAATGCGATCTATTAGTCCGTTGGTTTACATTTAGTGTCGTTTTTATTTAGTATTTCCATTATATTTGTTTTGTATTGTATTATATTTGTATTGTATTTGTTTAAGTATTCCCGATTTGTGTGATTTAGGCAATTCTACATTATTTATATTGTTTTCTAGGTAATCTAAAATATTGCCAAAAACTATTTTCAGTAATTTAAGTTTACATTTCATAGATATCGGCCTTCTTTGGTTTATTCCCAAGCAGCCTTATTTTAAGATGATTAAAACCTGTTATTTAAAGTTATTATGTTTTTTCAGTTAGTTTATGTCTGGTTCGTTTCATAATGCTTCCGTGTTTGAAGTATATGCGACGCCTTGTTGGGTAACATCATCTATTGGTTTATGTTATTTAATTATTCGATATATTTACAATACTAAATTTATTATTCCTTGGGATATTATTATTTTCTGCTTAATGCGTTCGCAACGTGTTTTCGATAACATTCAATAACTACTGTGCGATACGTTTAATTCGCTCGTTCCTTTTAATGTTTTGCATTCATGGTTTTTAAGTTCTATAGCACTTGCGTTGGAAATGTCCGTTTATATATATATATATATATATATATATATATATATATATATATATATATATATATATATATACATACTCACATTGTGCCAAAGATACCAGCATCACCATCAAAATACAGGACGAGAAAATACAACAGCTTGGGGTTCAAGGGCCCACAGCTCTTCAGTATCCTTCCAAAATGCCTGAGAGGCCTGCATGGTGTGGGTGTAGGTGTTTTCAAAACAAAACTGGATCTCCTACTGTCAAGGGTTCCAGATGAGCCAACCCCACGACAGGCTACACTGATGAGAGCATCAGCATCAAACTCCCTCATTCACCAAATGCCACATGTCAGAGGAGGTTTCAAATAGTGGTGCAGCATAGTAGAACAATTTTATAGATTGGGGTCAAATATTTTTCTAAGGGGGCAAAATACAGGACGAGAAAATACAACAGTTTGGGCTTCAAGGGCCCACAGCTCTTCAATATCCTTCCAAAATGCCTGAGAGACCTGGTGTGGGTGTAGTGTCTTCAAAACAAAACTGGATCTCCTCCTGAATTTAAACTCAGAACGTAAAGACAGACGAAATACCTCTAAGCACTTCGCTCGGCGTGCTAACAATTCTTTTCTACTCAAGGCACAAGGCCCGAAATTTCTGGGGAGGGGGCCAGTCGATTAGTTCGACCCCAGTGTGTAACTGGTACTTAATTTATCGACCCCGAAAGGATGAAAGGCAAAGTCGACCTCGGCGAACGTAAAGACAGACGAAATACTGTTAAGCATTTCTTCCGGTATGCTAACGTTTCTGCCAGCTCGCCGCCTTAAACAGACGAAATACTGTTAAGCATTTCGTCGGACGTGCTAACGTTTCTGCCAGCTTGTCATCTGGATGGTTATTTAGACATCACCAATAATAAGACAAACATTAGATCCGATGAAAAGGTTTAGAACACAAAACCGCCCACCATTTAACCTTAACATCTAAACCACCAACTATGCTCCAAATATATTGTTATTTATTCATTTAACTTAATTTACAACTGTCCAATTTTCTTATGTTATTTTTATTTCTCTATTCAGACATCTACCATTTTCTTTTCTTTACTATTTTACGATTCTATCATTATAATTTTAACTTCCCACTTTCTACCTATAAATATATATAAATAACGTTTTCCGCCCTATCCCTCTCGTTCTTTTCCATGTATCTTTCTAGATATAAATCACTCTTAATGTTTTATCTCCCTCTGTCCGTCTCTACGTCTTTCATTCTCCACCTAGCTATTTTTTTCGTTGTTTTTCTCGCTTCGTCTTTACGGTTCGACATTGAAACCTAAACAATCGACAAAGATATATATTATCCGTTATATTATTTTACTAGCTGTCATTTTGTTATGTCTTTTTTTTTCTCTCTCACGACATCGTAGATATAATTGCTAATCAGATATAACTGCACACACGCACACACATACATACGTGGACACTGACATACGTAAATGCATACATACTTAAACACAATACACACACATTTAAAATATATATATATATGAATGTGTGTGTGGGGGGGGGGGGGGGGGGTATAGGCGCAGGAGTGGCTATGTGGTAAGAAGCTTGCTAGTCAAACACATGGTTGCGGGTTCAGTCCCACTGCGTGGCACCTTGGGCAAGTATCTTCTACTATAGCCTTGGGTCAACCAAAGCCTTCTTAGTGGATTTGGTAGACAGAAACTGAAAGAAGCTCATCGTGTATATATATGTGTGTGTGTGTGTGTGTGCGTGTGTGTGTATGTATGCATGTATGTATCTATCCATCTATATCTATCTATCTATCTATCTATCTATCTATCTATCTATATATATATATATATATATATATATATATATATATATATATATGATGCAGAATGGGACGAGAACGCAAAACATCCAGACCGTTAGGTGATACAAGAAAGGCACAAAACTTCCAGACAGACGATACAAAGAAAACAAGGACAGGTCATTCAGGGTTTTCTTTCCTCCGTCGAGTTCCAGATTATCCTTGCAATTTCGGCTGATGTATATATATATATATTATAAAATTGTTTCTCATACCTAAACAATACCTTTTAATGTTTCGTACTGCACATGTATTCATTAATAAAAAAAAAGGGTAAGCTAGTCGTGGAGCGACTATATATGTGTTTTAAGGCGATCCCTAAGGGTATGAATAATTCAACTTTACTGCGTTGCCAAAGAATATTTTTAATAAAATCTTAGTCCAGAATTTGTACAAAGAATATAATACTGTTAGACTTACAACGTGTTATGAATATACAATCGTCTATACATCGTCTCTATGTATGTATGTGTGTATGTATATACTTTATATATATATATGTATGTTCATATGTATGTATGAATACATATATACATACAAACACATACATACAGATACAAACATACTCACATACATACATACATACATAATACGTACAAACAGAGAGACAGACACATACATCACACACGTGTATACATACATACGTACGTACATATATACAAACAAACAGACAGACAGACAGACAGACAGACACAAATATACACACACGCACGTACATACATACATATATAATACAAACATACGTACGTACATACATAAATACAGACAGACAGATACAAACATACATACATACATACATACATACATACATACATACATACATACATACATACATATACGTACATACGTACATACAGATAGCGAGATAGTCAGACACAAGCATACACGCATATATACATACGTACATACCTACAGACAGAAACAAACATACACACATACATACGTACGTACGTACGTACGTACGTATATAAAGACAGAGAGACAGTCAGACACAATCATACACGCATAAATACGTACGTATACACATACATGCGTACATACATACAGACAGACAGACACAAACGTATACACATACATACAGACGTACATACCTACATACCTACATACCTACAGACAGACGCAAACATAAATACACACATACATATACATACATATGTACATACATGCATACGTACGTACATGCATACATACATACATACATACATACATACATACATACATACATATGTACGTACATATACTTAGCGCTGAATACGTATGCATATTACTGGAAAATGTGTTTAATGTATACGTATGTATGTATGTATGTATGTATGTATGTATGTATGTATGTATGTATGTATGTATGTATCGATTGAACATGTGAGTAAATATTTGTGTCATACAGAACAACTATATCACATACTCCCACACACCACACACACTTATATATACACATATAAATACACATACACACATGCAAAAGTTTACATACTTACACACGCTTAGAGTCAAGTTGACGGTGTACCATCGCGTGGGTGTATAGGTGCCCCTTGGAGGGCTGTGTATGTATAATTGATAGATGTATAATGAAGGAGAAAGATAAGAATGATTTATGGTATATAAAATCTGTAACCATGCATTTAAATGCACACACAGCACGTACGCTTATTCATATACACAGAGTGGCGTATGCACACACACGCACACACACACACACAGAGGCATGCACACACATGCACATACATACATAGTCATAAATAACCCATAGTCATACATATATATAACTGAAATTAAATTAAAATAATCGGTCTAAATATAGATAATCCGATTAGTGTTAATATTTATATTGTATTTGTTGCTACGACTGTTACGCTCTAAATAATAATAGTAGTAGTAGTAGTAGTAGTAGTAGTAGTAGTAGTAGTAGTAGTAGTAGTAGTAGTCATTGTTCTTGTTCTTGTTGTTGCCACTGTTATAGATTTGATTTGTAGTTTACCTGATCCTTTTCTGTTGCTTCGTTCTTTTTAATCACTGACAAAGCGTGCACACACACGTACATACACACATACACACACGCACATATATATATTTATGTGTGTATATGTGTGTATATATATATATATATATATATATATATATATATATATATATACACACACACATAGTGACATATATATATATACATATATATATGTATATATATATATATATATATATATATATATATATATATATATATATATATATATATATATATATATATATATATATACAGACATATATACACAGACATATATATGCACTCATCTAGATATATTTTTTTGTATTTATCAATGTATTTTCTAGAAGAAGAAGAAGAAGAAGAAGAAGAAGAAGAAGAAGAAGAAGAAGAAGAAGAAGAAGAAGAAGAAGGACAACAACAACAACAACAACAACAACAACAACAACAACAACAACAACAACAACAACAAGAGAGAGAGAGAGCTGGTTTTTAATAAAGAAACAAAAGATCCATCACTGAAGCTTAGATGAAAAAAAAATGATTATTGGCACATATCGAACTTTAAGAAACGCTCGTCTATTTTCCTGCTCCATTTACAGATTTTATCTCTAAAGCTCGTAATACCTGCTCTCTTTCTGACAGTTGTCAAAGTACACATAGAAAATGTACAAAACATATAAAGATCAAGAAGTCTATATAAAGATTTTCCACCAGTCTCTCTATGTACATTTGGTAGTTGAAGAAATCTAGTATTGCTCCTATTAAGATAGAGTGGTCCACTTTAAAAGGTAAAGACCACTAAAATTTCAGCTGCTACAGTAATTCGATTAAATTTCTTCTGTATCCTACTGACCTATGATAAATACATACATATATATAAATATAAATATATATATTAAAATAATTAAATTAAAATAATCGGTCTAAATATAGATAATCGGATTAGTGTTAATACTTATATATGTATATATACACACACACACGCACACACACACACACACACACACACACACACACACACATATATATATATATTTGTGTGTGTGTGTGTATGTGTGTGTGAGAGCATTATATATATATATAAATATATATATATATATAACGCATAAACCGAGCCTCAGATTATTTCGTGATAAATGGTGTGTTTCATAAATATGCCTATTCAAGTATCATAAAAGCATGAAACTATGAGTAGCTCTTTCGGTTGTGCTTTGAATTGATATTTATCTCTTATTGGATAGAGTACATTTTGTTGATTCTACCTCTGTTGGATCTATATATATATATATATATATATATATATATATATATATATATATATATATATATATATATATATATATATATATATGTATATATATATATATAGGCGCAGGAGCAGCTGTGGAGTAAGTAGATTGCTTACCAACGACATGATTCCGGGTTCATTCCCACTTGAGCAAGTGTCTTCTACTATAGCCTCGGGCCGATCAAAGCCTTGTGAATGGATTTGGTAGAGGGAAACTGAAAGAAGCCCGTCATATATATATACATATATATATATACATATATGTATATATACATATATATACATATATATATATATATAT
>NC_142941.1:58393931-58416431 GCF_046866305.1 Octopus bimaculoides
CAACAACAGCGACAACAACAAAGATATCACCGACCAACACAAACAACTTCTATTAATTAAACAACAGCAAAAATGACATCAATCACGAGGAAATAATAAATTTAAAAGCAAAAAAAAAATACGTTTCTTGACTTTAACGTCACGTAACGACAACTAATGGAAGAAGAAGAAGAAGAAGAAGAAGAAGAAGAAGAAGAAGAAGAAGAAGAAGAAGAAGAAGAAGAAGAAGAAGAAGAAGAAGAAGAAGAAGAAGAAGAAGAAGAGGGGTGTAGGGGCAGGAGGGGGAGGAAGCAACAGGTATTGGCATGAAAATCAATAAGAGCGAATTAATAAAAACAATCTGTCTCAACGTGGTCAATTGACTCGCTACAAATAGCAGCAAAATTACCTCCAAATCACATCTCATTCCTTGGTAGACAATTATTTTTTTTGAAAGGGGAGACGGTTGAGACTCTAATCATAGATCTGCTCGGACAGGGCTAATGTTTATTAAAGAATAAACAATAACATTGGTAAATATAAGAGTTGGGGGCTGTCATACACTGAAATACTAATTGAAAATGATGGTGTACACATACACAAGAATGAAAAAATGACACCATGCTCTGGGATGTGGCAAATCGACACAGATACAGAGATCAAGGATAAAAGGCCAGATATTGTTCTTGAACATCACTAAAGAGAGGGACTGAGTCTTAATCGAGGGTTATACACTATCGATCAGACGATAGTGTATAACTAAAGGAAATTTATAAACTGTCATATACGTGCAGGTGTGGCTTCGTAGATGAGAGCAATCGTGGCTGTGTGGTAAGATAGTTTCTTCCCAACTATATAGTTCCGGGTTCAGTCCTACTGCGTGGAACCTTGGGCAAGTGTCTTCTAGTATAGCCTCGAGCAGACCAGGGCTTTGTGAGTGGATTTGGAAGACAGAAACTAAAAGAAGACTGTCATATAGGCGTGTGGGTGTGTGTGAGCTTGTGTATATGTGTTTTCGTGTTTGCTTGTCCCACCACCACTTGACAGGCGGTGTTTGTGTGTCTACATGTAAAAGTGACCGATAGAATAAGTACCAGGTTTTTAAAAATAAGTACACGCACGCATATATATATATATATATATGGGGGGGGGGCTATACAGATACATATATACATACGTAAGTAAATACGTACGTACGTACATACATACATACTTACGTAAATACATACGTACACGCATACATAGACATAAAATATAAATAAATGCACACTTTAAAGCCTAGCCAGGCTCATGGGCCCGGTTTCCCAGTTTCTATGGCGTATGTGTTCCCCGGCTGGACGGGACGCCAGTCCATCGCAGCGTTACTCATTTTTGCTAGCTGAGTAGACTGGAGCAACGTGAAATGAAGTGTTTTGCTCAAGAACACAACGCGTCGCCCGGTCCAGGAATCGAAACCACAATCTTACGATCATGATGCTGACACCCGAACCACTAAGCCACGCGCCTCCACACATACATAGACATACATACAAAGAAAAAAACCAAAGCAAGGAGAACATTGCACATATCCATGGCATACGGATTTGTGTTCTATCGGGAAATGAACGCACGCAATAAAAGACTATGGAAAAATAGTCGTAAATATATTTGGTACAAGAGGAGTGATATATATATATATATATATATATATATATATATATATATATATATATATATGTGTGTGTGTGTGTGTGTGTGTGTGTGTGTGTGTGTGTGTGTGTGTGTGTGTGTGTATGTATGTATGTATTTTTGTAAGGACATTGTTAAATTACCTATCAGGACAGACGTCGACACATACCAGAAAACAGCGGTACTAGGATTTGCAAATAGTTTTAGAGATATATGACACACCATTTTTTAACCTTGACCTCTGCCTTGGAAATTTCTGAAAACCATCAGTACTTTTCTTATTGAACATTCTCCATGACATGAACATAAAAGTATTTAATCTTAACCTTGGTGAATCTTAAACGCTATTATGCATATTTTGAGTTGAACAATTTTAATAACGTTGTAGAATTTTTGTTAAACTTGATGGTTTTTCTTTATTATCCAAGGACATCCTTCTTAACGCTCGAAAAGATTTAACGATTTCCGTCGCAACATTTAACCCTGAAATTCTATTTCATCCAGAAACTTACTCTGTGCCGTCAGCATTCTTCTTAACGTTGAACATTCTCAATAATCTAAACATAAACGAGTTAGGTTTTTTTTTTTTAATTAATCTATGGAAAATTAAATGCTTTTTCATACCGCTTGTCGCGTTGAAGGAAGTATTATTGCCCTTAGTGTTAAACCTGTTGTATGTTGAGCTTGATTTGCAGACGATACGGCCGTTATTCTCAGCAGATGAAACAAACAAACATGAGCGTTGTCGTTAACGTATAGTTATTGTGTTGTGAAGTCGCATGGTTCCAAGTTTAGCATATTCGGCTAACGATCTTAATGTCATGGGTTCGATTCCTGGATCGGACGACACGATGTGTCCTGTTCAGCCGTAAATGAGTAGCAACCGAGTGGTGGCGCTGCTGATGTTGCTGGAGGTGGTGGTAGTGGTGGTGGTGGTGGTGGTGGTCGTCGTCGTCGTGTTAATGGCGGAATTTGTGATGGTGGATTCATGTTGATGACAAGCATGGCGTTGTTAATTGTTGCCGTGGTGTTTATAGCATTGTCATCGTTGTCATCGTCGTCGACGTCGTTGTTGTTGTCAGTGGTGGTAGTGGTGGTGGTGGTAGTGGTGGTGGTGGTGGTTCTGATGGCGCTGTACTTTTGTGCTATTTGGTGGCGGACTTTATGCAGGCGCAGATGAAGGTGGCGTTGTGTTATGGTTGTAAATTTTGATAAGATTAGCGTTAAATACTTTTAGAGCAAAAATGATTCAACCCTGACACGTATAGAATTACAGTGAAATCAATTAGAATACAAGAGGAAAAATAGAAAGCAATAGACGAGAAGACAATGCAAACATTGTCCCATACTCATGCATACTAGATTACGGTGGTCCATATACATATGCAGCCATGTTCAGGCACATATGCAGACAGTTACGCAGTTATGGGCACGCATGCGCACAAATGTATAATACGCATTCACGTATATATGGATACGTGTAACCAATTATAATATACCGTCATACACATGCGAACACCTACGAAGACACATATAAACACATCTGTGTGTGTGTGTATATATATATATATATATATATATATATATATATATATGTATGTATGTATGTATGTATGTATGTATGTATGTATGTGTGTGTGTATATACATATGTGTATGTATTCGTAAATATATATGTATGTATTCATATACATATATGCATGTATATATGTATATATGTGTGTATATATGTGTTTGTATGTGTGTATGTATGTATGTATGCATGTATATACAGACAAATGCAATTACACATATACCTACATACATACACCCATACCTCATTGTATACATATATATAGATATACATGTGTGTATATATATATTATATATATAACATATATGTATGTATATATATATATATATATATATATATATATATATATATATAGGTACATATCTGTACTTATATTTATATGTGTGTGTATAGATCTAGATATACACATACATATCTTTATATATATATATATATATATATATATATATATATATATATATATATATATATATATATATATATATATATATATATATATATATATATATATATATATATATATAAAGTATGCCTACGCATGTAAACATATCTATGCATGTACACATATGCGAATATCTATGCATTAATAACTTCACAGAAATATTTATACACTTTGACATACAATACGCACAGCAATGTACGCACATATTCAACAAAGAATATGAAAACGCTAACTTAATTACCCATGTTATTTGCGACACATACATACAAATATATACACACATATACATACAAACACTAACACATACACACGCAGGCAAACATATACGTGTAAGTACATATACACACATACGCCGGCATTAACCATACAAATACATAGGTGCATGCGTATATATATACTCACACACACATTTACTTATATGTACATACACGCACACACACACACACACACACACACACACACACACACACATATATATATATATATATATATATATATATATATATACATGTTTGTATGTAAATGTATACTTATATATCCATACATATATACGAATGCTTATGTATATACATATGTATATATGTATGCATGTATGTATGTATATATACATAAGTATGTATATGCATATATATGTATGCATATGCATACATATGCATATATATATATATATATATATATATATGCATATGTATATATATATATATATACCTATGCATAACCACCCAGACACGTGCACCTGGGCACTGTATACAATATGCCCGTAGTTGCTGTTGTTGTCGTGTTATTATTATTATTATTATTATTAACAGTAGTAGTAGTAGTAGTAGTAGTAGTAGTAGTAGTAGTAGTAGTAGTAGTAGTAGTAGTATAATGATTATCATCATTATTTTTATTACTATGCAGTGAGACACGTCCAGAAATGCAGACACATGCGCATTCCCACACATAAACACGTACATGTCCCCCAAATACACGTAAACATCTCCATGTATATAACTAAAACCATACACATTGATTCGCGTACAGATTTTGGCATACACACACACATCCACACAGACACACGCGCACATGCATTCACATACACACTCACATTCACACACATATGCTCCCACACGCAAGCACACACACACACACACAAAGACAATATTAATCTTAAGTCTACATGTGTTGGTATCATTGTGGTTTTTTTGTTTTGTTGTCTTTGTTTTTGCTGTTATTGTTATTGTTGTTGTGTGGTGTGGGTGGTGTCTTTTTGAGGCTATATAATTATTTTCATTATTTTTTTAATATTTTTGCTTTAATTTATTCATCTTTATCATTTGAACCGTGTTTTCGCTCTCTTGTTCCTTTTCTTCGTCTCATCATTTATTTATTTATTTGTTTGTGTGTTTGTTTGTTTGTTTATATCTTTTCTTCTTTCTTTCCTTCTGTCATTTTTACTTTGTTTGTTTGTTTGTTTGTTTGTTCGATTATTTGGTGCGGAGGAAGGGAGGGAGGGAGGGAGTGCGGCAGGAAAGTAGGGTGGTGGGATACGTTTGTGTGCGACAATTATTTGAAGAAATTAAGCATCGTGGCCGCATTAATAAAAGATTATTACTTCACCCAACCCTGCCACGACTACCACTAATACCACCACAAACACTATCACCGCAACCACTACCACCACCGCCACCATGACCACCACCACGACCATCATTATCATCAATAACTACATCACCATTACCACCACCACTATCGTCTCCTACGACGACCAACACAACCACCGTTACCACCACCGCCACCATTACTACTACCACCTCTACTACTACCAGTACTACTACAAGCAGTACATTTACTACTTCTGCCACCACTACCATTTTCACCACCACGAACACCACCGATAATCCTAATACTATTACCCGTACCTCCTCCCACACCACTACCACTACCACAGTCAGTATCCTCACCACAACCAAAACCATCGCCACCATTTTCCCAACAGCATCAATATCAATATATTCATCACTGCTTGAACTACCAACATCACCGTCACCACCACAACTGCCACCGCATCTACTACTTCTACCACCACCACCACCACCATCGCTGCGTCCCCATCAATACACCGCCAACAACACCATTAGTAACACCTCCACCGTTCACCGTTACATGATGTGTTAATGAAAAGGCCCCTACGCGGTCGATTATCGTGCTAGAAGTCATAGGCTAGTGATTTACGAAAGAGGAAGGTCGAGCTGAATAATGTTACCCTTGATGCACTGTGTCTGAATAAAAGCTGATGACAGGATGGTCATGGGTGGAAATTATTTGACTGTAAGTCTGCTCGAACGAGTTGATCTGAAGGTTAAACAACAACAACAACAACAATAACAATAACAACAACAGTATAAGTCATACTTCCTGCCTTACATCGTTAAGAGCCACATCTTCAAGCAGGACCCTATGCTTGATCACCAGACATGCTAGAAATAACAACTAATGCAGCTCAATCACATTTTATCCTCTCTTATTGTTGTTGTTGCTTTTTTAATGGAAGGAAAACAGTGGATTTATATTGTCTTGTATCCAAAAACTGATGGGATAGTCATGGCTGAAACGGATTACTTTATATCATATATGTTGTTTTTGTCTGTTCCTTCCCGAGCCAAGCCTGTCTCATAAGGGCCGGTTTCCCGGTTTCATTGGCGTATAGGTTCCCCACCTGGACGGGACGCCGGTCCATCGCAGGTGAGCTGCTAGATGCAGGAGGAAAGAGTGAGAGAAAGTTGTGGCAAAAGAGTCAGCAGAAGTTCACCATTACCTTCTACCAGAGCCGTGTGGAGCTTAGATGTTTCGCTCATAAACACACACATCGCCCGGTCTGAGATTTGACCCCGTGATCCTCGACTGCAATTCCGCTGCTCTAACCACTAGGCCATGTACCTTCACTTATATTATATATAGATCTGTTTGATCGAGGTTGACATTCTGCAAAGGAACAAGAGCAGCAGCAGTAGCAACAACAACAAAACAACAATGGAAAAAGCAGCAGACCTTAAAGATAAGATAAGAACAAACAGAAGAAACATAACGTTTCGGATAGGTGCACTTTGTCAAGAGAAGAAAATGAGGCATCTTGCATAATGCGAACGCTAATAATTAAGGTGGCTGATTTTTCTTAGAAGAAATATTGTTCTGGTCAAAGAGCTCAGATGTAAGAGCATCATATATTATGTGCATTTTCTTGTCTACGTGGGCATGTATGGATTTTCGATAAGCAGTTTTTATGAGTGTATTTGCGTGAGTCTGTGCGCGTATCTGCGTGTGTTTGGACAATTGTATAAAGTAATTATGCAGGGCAAAAAGTGTTTGAGCTCAGTCATAAAAAATAAAAAGTAAAATATCCACGGAGCTTTTTAGTAATATAATAATCCACAGTTAATCCAGTTTAATCTGGAAGTCGAAGATGTGTCAGCGTTAGCTAAAGTATCTAAAATACGTGAAGAAGGAAAAGCAACACAAACGGAATGCAATCTAATTTCAAGCTTTAAGGAAGGAACAGAAACACTTCAAACTGTGGCGTCTTTGTGAAGAAACAGGCTATAACAATCCTTTCTACTATAGGCACAAGGCCTGAAACTTTTGGGGTTGATCCGAGTCAATTGCATCAAACTCAATGCTCAACTGGTACTTGTCTCTTCGATCTTGAAGGGATGAGAGGCAAAGTCAGCCTCGGTGCAATTTGAACTCAGAACGTAAAAACGGGCAGCTGAGCATTTACTCGGCGTGATAACGGTTCAACCAGCTAACGGTTCAACGGCTCAACCAGCAAGATTATAGTAATCTTGAAGAGATTATTATAATCTTAAAACAGATTATAATAATGATATAACATAATGGTTATATCATTGTTATATAAGCAGATTCGTTGTACGGTCCTTTGCCAAGAAACAGAATATGCGAAAGTAGATTGGATAATGGAAGAAAAATACGCGCCTTCAATAATGAAAATAATACCAACATTTCTTACGACTACTACTACTACTACTAATAATAATAATAATAATAATAATAACAATAATAATAATAATAATAATAATAATAATAATAATAATAATATAACACCTACATAAACTTCTAACTTGTTGTCTCTTGAGGTCTCTGGGTGAGACTTGGATCCAACTTGTACAAATGCAAAACAAAAGTCAAACATAAAATAATAATAATAATAATAATACTGCGTACATGACTACCACTACCACTGTTAACAACAAGACTATCACCACCCTTACCACCACTACCATTGGCACTACCTCCAGCATAATAACCATAAATATTATGACAACACTGCCACCACCTCCACATTTACCCCTACTACTTTTAACAGTAACGTCACTATTACTATCAGTACCTATTGACACTAGAATCAACACTACTTCTACTACTACTACTACTACTACTACTACCAAAACTACTTAACACAAAATGTAGTACCAATAAAGCTACAACAAGCACTACTACTTCCAGCACTACAACGATCACTACGTTACTACCGGTACCACTACTACCACCACCACCACCACCACCACCACCACTACCACTACTACTAATAATAATAATGATACTACCACCACCACTACTACTACTACCCCCTATACTAGCACCGCCACCGTTGCTATAACTACCGCCAGGTGATTATCACTACCACCGGTGTCTGACATATTTAATGATCTTAATTAATTGATCAATTAATTCTGAAAATTAGTTATTTTTTTCCTCATTAATATTATTTAATGTAGTGTTGGTGATAGTGGTGGTGGCGGTGGCGGCAGTGGTGGTGACGGGGATGGTGGTCGTCGCCGTCTCGTCGTTTTGCCGGTGGTGGTGGTGGTGGTGGTGGTGGTAATGTCTGTTGTGTAGTTGTCACGTGTCAGCCATGAGCGTGCAGATGTATAATCAAAGGCATCCCAGCCATGACAATCCTGTCATTTTGACAGGATTGTAAGATTACATTAAGGCGGTGAGCTGGCAGAATCGTTAAGCACGTCTGGCAAGATACGAAGCGGCATTTCGTCCAACGTGTTTCTGATTATGACCACTTGGTGGAGATTTGACTGCTATTTCTTGCTCATTTCATCGGTTCAAAGAAGCTCAATGAAGTGACATTTTGGTAGCAGCAACAGCAGCAGCAGCAGCAGCAACAACAACACTAGAAAAGCAGCAGCAGCAGCAGCAGTAGCAGTAGCAGTAGTAGTATTAGTAGTAGTAGTAGTAGTAGTGGTAGTAGCAGCAGCATCAGCAGCAGCAGCAGCAGCAGCAGTAGTAGTAGTAGTAGTAGTAGTAGTAGTAGTAGTAGTAGTGATATCAGTTGTAATAGCCATGTGCTTTCGGGTGACGTACTAGAGCTGAGTAACCTCCTTTAGCTTTCCTCAGTGTAGCTACTCATCAGGCCAAAATTACCACCACGAAGTTGACAACGCCGTAAGAAATGAACAACTCATGATTCGCCAGGCTAGCCACCTAATGTCATAAGCAACTTCAGCTAGTTAAGAAACATATGTAGCCTATATTCCGCTCCTTATAAATTTTGTGTATAAAATTAACGTGCAAGGGGCTGAGCACTCCACAGACACGTGTACCTTTAGCGTAGTTGTCGGGGAGATTCCGCGTGACACAGAGTGTCCCTTTGAAAGACAGGTACAACAGAAACAGGAAGAAAGAATGAGAGAAATTTTTGCTGAAAGAATACATATATAAAAAATGGATAAACATAAAGAAGTATTCGGACGTGGCACAAGCAAGGTATTAATAAGACGCTCAGAGAAGAAAAGGAGTTGTAGTTTTACGTTTCGAGCATAGCTCTTCTTCGGAAACAGGAAGTAACAGTAAAGTTCAAGACGTAGGAGGAAAAAAGAAAAAAAATCGGTAGTAATCACGTGCTGTTACATTTTTGAAATAAATGACCCGAAGTAGGTAATGGAGAGAAAATGCTTTCTAGAACAGGAGAGTTAAAAAATGGTCTGTATGCGTGTGTGTGTGTGTGTGTGTTGTAGTGTGTGTATGTATGGTAGCATGCGTGTGTGGCAGTAAACGTAATTGTGTGTGCGCATAGTAGCGTGTGTGCGTGTGGTGGTAACTCTCCGTGTGGTAGCGTGTATGTGTGTGGTATTAACTCTGTGTGTTTGTTAGTGTCACTCTTTTCTATTCTAGGCACAAGGCCCCTAATTTTCTTTTTTTTTTTTTTGCGGAGGAGGTAGTCGATTAGATCGACCTCAGTACACAACTGGTACTTAATGTATAACCCCGAAAGCATAAAAAGACAAAGACAAAGCCTACCTCGGCGGAATTTGAACTCAGGACATAAAGACAGACTCAATAACACTAAGTATTTATTTCGCCCAGCGTGCTAACGTTTCTGCCAGGTAACCGCCGTGTTAATGGCAAATAAGTGGAAAGGTAAGCTACTATAAACTGGCACGAACTTTCCGGACAACCCAATATATAATATATACATGACAGTGGCACGCAGTATGACTGAACCCGGAACAATATGGCGGGTGTAAGCAATATGTTGATAAAAAAATCATAATTAACTGAACCGCCTGTACATTTTCTTTTACCCAAAGCCAGGAACTGCTCAGCACACCCCCTCGTACAAACCGTGTCAATTCATGCAGTCAGCATCTAAAACTTGTGTCTAATTAGTCTGAGTAACTCCCAAACCACTTTAAAATCTAAACATTATCGCCATCGATCCTGTCAACTTCTATAGATTGTGTCTGTCGATTGAGTTTGTGTCTGCTTGTTTCTGATCAACACCTCAAGACCGTTTATGTCTATAGATTTATAAATTAGAGACTGTGATTAATCTAGGCAGACAACATCTACATAATGTACCACCTATCTATGCAATTAACGTTTGATATAAGGTATCTGTGTCTTTTGTCAACAAGTAGACATTGCTAACCAGTCAGTCGATATCTGCACATTCTCTCAAGCTAGTCGATATCTAGGCCAGTCATGGGCAAACTGTGGTCCGCGAGACTTTCTGAATAGCACGCCTAATGAAAAATTACCTTGAATGCTTTTAATAGTGACCATGTCTCCGGCGGTTTGGTTCTCCAACGTTTTTAACGCATGGCAGTGGCTGAAGCGAACTCACCCGCAAGGGTAAACCTTGAACAAAGCTGCATAGCACTGTCTACTATGAATATAAATATATATCTATGCACATATATATATATATATATATATATATATATATATATATATATATATATATGTGTGTACACACACACACACACACACACACACACACACACATATATATATATATATATATATATAAAGAGAGAGAGAGAAATAATTAAGATTCAGTTGAATTAGGTACTTACGTTGTGGCACCAAGTCAGTCCGGTATTGTCCGGAGAGCTCGAAGTTAGGTGAATAAAAAGCAAATAAGTAACAAAGATGTCTGGGTTATTTCAAATAGATGTAAAGCTTGCACTGGTCGATTAAATGGAGCCACTTGAAACAGCCGTAGCGCACTAATACCTGGACATATATATATAAGACGTGTGTAATTCCTTTGTGGAATTGTTTCTCGAAATCCATAGCATAAAGTTATAAATAATAATAGCACGTACATATTAGGTTGAGAAACCATTTTGGATCGTAAATATTGAAGACTGCCGGTGGGATACAAACCAGAATAGACATTTTCTATCCAAAAGGGATTTTCAGCCTAATATTTTCAAGCTGTTTTTTTGTAGAGTTATATTTACTTACGTTTTTTAGTTAAGAATAATATATATGTACTTCGAGAACCAATTCCCAAAATAGAATTATTCCCCGTTTTCTCGAAGATTTATGACATCAACAATATATATGCATGTGTGTGCGTGAGTATGTGTGTGTGTGTATGTGTATGCGCATGCGTATGTGTGTGTGTGTGCGTGCGAATGCATCACATAAATTATACAAATATACATATATGCATATACATACACACACACACACACACACACACACACACACACACACACACATATATATATATACATATATATATACATATATATACACATAAGTGTGTATATACGCATGCATCAATGAAAGTGCTATATTATTATATATGTGTATACATACGGATATATTCATGTATGTATATGTGTGTCTGTGTCTGTGCGGCAATGTACCATGTATGTACGTGTGTATATACTTGCACACAAATATATATATATATATATATATATATATATATATATATATATATATATATATATATACATATATATATGGAAGTATCAATAAATGTGCCATAAGTATGTATGTGTATCCAGACGTGTGCGTGTGTACATGTGTGGGTGTGTGTGCACAGCCAGCACAGAATGAGGTTGTCTATTTACTATTAGCAACAATAGAATTAGCATTATCTCTTTGACACCTACTCATTACCCTTTATAGAACTTATCTAATTAAGAGCTGCATACTTGTGGCCTTCAGTCGAAAGCAAATCACTATAGCAAAATGAATTATTAATTACACACAAAAATGCAGTTACAAATGCGTGAACATATATATATATATATATATATATATATATATATATATATATATATATATATATATATATATATATATATATATATACATACTACATATATACATATATATATACATGCATATATATATATGTACATATATATATATATATATATATATATATATATATATATATATATATATATATATATATATATATATATATATATATATATATATATAATCATAAATGTATAGGGATTGACAGTAACCTGCTTCTCCAACATACTGAGAATTCAGAAATAGCAGTCAAAGAACTACTGATTTCAAAACTACAAATTATTACTCCAGATTGATAGCGATATTTATTTATTTATTACTAATTGATGATTTCCCTGCCCTGCATATCTATATATATATATATATATATATATATATATACACATATATAATTAATATCAGGGTAATAAGGAATTTTTTTTTTGAAATATCATACTACCAGTGGCCTAGCGTGTAAAAAATTAGTCAATAAACTTTATATTATTCATATAAATACAATGTACATTGAAGCACATAAAAGGTATTCGTCATAAGATTCCTTGCACGCTAGAAGGAACACCTAAAATCCAAACCACCCTTAGGGATAAAACTTCGAAGGGAATGAAAAATATAAACATTTACCATCTATCTCCTGGATCATGGTTTCAGAACTTATTTTAGCAAATAAAATATTTTGCTAGGCGAAGTCTTCATCAGCAGGTACGCCAAGAATTAAACATATAAGTACGATGCAATCCAGCATATGCTCCATGCTTATACATAATAATTTTTCAAATCTACCGCGCAAGCGCAGTTTTTTGTCGGCAACAAATAAAATAAAATAATGTCGGTGTTTCTTCGAAAATTTTCCAGGAAAATTATCAATAATTAATACCAGGGTAAGAAGGAATTTTTTTTAGAAATTTCCTACTACCAATGGCCTAGCGTTTAAAAATATTAGTCAATAGACTTTATATTATTCATATAAATACAGTGTACAGTTAAGCACATAAGAGGTATCCGTCATAGGATTCCTTATATGTTTAATTCTTGGCGTACCTGCTGATGAAGACTTCGCCTAGCAAATTATTTTATTTGCTAAAGAAAGTTCTGAAATCATGGTCCACGATATGGATGGTAAGTGTTTTTATTCTTCATTCCCTTCGCAGTTTTATCCCTAATAGTGGTTTAGATTTTAGCTTTTCCTTCTAGCGTGCAAGATGGATAGATAGATAGATAGATAGATAGATAGATAGATAGATAGATAGATAGATAGATAGATAGATAGATAGATAGATAGACAGATAGATAGATAGATAGATAGATAGATAGATAGATAGATATGCAGACATACACGTATATATACGTATATGCATGTGTACGTACACACAAATAAATCTTGCTTATGTGCCCCCGTACGTTCAGTAT
The DNA here is from genome assembly GCF_046866305.1 of Octopus bimaculoides. Classification (NCBI taxonomy): domain Eukaryota; kingdom Metazoa; phylum Mollusca; class Cephalopoda; order Octopoda; family Octopodidae; genus Octopus; species Octopus bimaculoides. Next base: position 58,407,583 of record NC_142941.1, read on the forward strand.
CTGGAGATTGTGACTTGACAATTGACAACAATAGAAGAACCAATCTCGGTTTGACACCTACATATAACTCTTAGAGATCTAATTAAGATCTAAAAGAATGTGATCTTCGGTACAGTCGAACGTAAATTACTGTATCAGAATGAATTATTAATTACACACAGAAATGAAGATTTAAGTACATGAATAAATAGATAAGTAACTACATGTGGAAATATATATATATATATATATATATATATATATATACGTGCGTCCGTGTGTGTGTTTATGTATGCATGCATGCGTGCGTGTGTGTATGTGCAAGGGAATGCATACACACTACACATACACACATATATATTTGAAAATACATAAATGTAAATGTATATTTATTTATGTGTAAGTATATATTTGTGTATCTATATATATATATATATATATATATATATAAACACACATATATAAATATATATATATATTTATATTTATTTTCATAAATATGTATGTACCTATATATATATATATGTGTGTGTGTGTATGTGTGTGTATGTATGCATATAAATATATGCACACATACATACAAATATATATATATATGTGTTCAAATATATACACACATAGATACACATGTATACATATATATATGTATATATATATGTGTGTATATATATATATATATATATATATATATATATATATATATATATATATATATATATATATATATATTTATATATATATATATAATTAAAACGTGACTGCACGAAAACCTGATTAATAATGATGACAATAAAATCAAGAAAACACCAAAAAAGAAAAAATGACGGCAAAGATACTTGTAAAATAAATAATATAAAATAATATTAATAAAATTTTGGAAAACACAAAAACAAACATCATGCGAGAAGAATTAATATAAATAATTTTCGAGAAATAAATACAGAAAAATATGCAAAAATAAATGAAAACAAAAGGGAGAGGATGAGAAGAGGGGAGAGTGGGAGGAGGACGAGGAGGAGGAGGACGAGGAGGGGAAGGAGAGAAGTGAGAGAGAACAGAGAAAAGAGAAGAGTGAGTTTCATTATTTCAATGTTAATAACCTTTTACATATTTCTACTTCAAGTTGAGGTTTACGTTGATGCGGATATAATTCAGTTATTAGCAACAACAACAACGACAACAATAACAACAGCGTAGTCATCAACAGCAGCAGGTACAGTAGGAGTAGCGGGAAGAAGCAGCAACAGCAACAGCAGCAACAGCAACAGCAGCAGTATTAACTCAATCGCTAACAAGAGAAGAATCAAGAAAGCAAAATGGAAACAACAATAACAACAACAAAAACAACCGGCATTATTACTACTACTACTACTACTACTACTACTACTACCACTACTACTGCTACTACTGTTTCAGAATTAATAAGAAGTTCAACAAACACTAGAAGAATAACAATTTCCTACACACACATTTATATAGACATATACATATATATACACACACACACACACACACACACACACACATATATATACGTATATATATATATATACACATATGTATATATATATACACAAACATATATATATGCATATATATATATATACATATACTATATTATATATAGATATTCAAGTTCAAATAAGTAGTTTATATGTATATATATATACATACATACATATGTCTATATATGTATGTATATATATATATATATATATATATATATATATATATATATATATATATATATATATATATATATATATATATATATATATATATATACATATATATGTATATCTGTATATACACATATATGTATGTATATATGCGTATGTATGTATATATATATACATATATATATATATATATATATATATATATATATATATATATATATATATATATATATATATATATATATATATATATATATGTATGTATATGTATGTATATATATGTATATATATATATATATATATATACATATATATATATATATATATATATATATATATATATATATATATATATATATATATATATATATATATCATATACAATATATAGAGAGTGAGAAAGTGAGAGATATAGATACAAATGTTTACGTGGCGTGTTTGCATATATATGTGTGTGAGTGTGCATGTGAATCTGCGGGTGTTTGTGTGCGCGCGTGTGTGTATGTGTGTATGCGCGTCTGTTTATGTGTATGTGTATGTATGCGTGTGTCTGCGAGAAAAATATTATGGTATGTATGCTTGTCTGTGGTTTGATATGTCTGTATTTAACCTTTCAGAGCTGACAGAATATTAACCTCATTAAAACGTTAAGTGATGCACTGTGAATACTAAATCATTCCATCAGCACATTACATTCACTTTGTGTACACACGCACGCCGACATACACACACACAGCCACATTTACAAACGCACTCACGCAGATAACCACTCGTTATTTATATAAACAGAGCCATATATAGAGAAATCTACATTCCTCTCTTTCTCTGACCCTCTTACTCTGACTCTCTTCCTCCCTCTTTCTGTCTTTATCTTTCTTTCGTCCTCTCACATACAGATACGTACATTCATTTAACGAAATGTTTATGAGGAATCTGGAGCTATTGATGACTCCAGACTGGAGATTTGTCACTTGTGCAAGGCAATGTGGGACAGTGGGAGAAAGATCTGTTTCCCAGAACATTCACAGAATCACTGCACTGTTCCCTGAAGAAGGAGAAGGTGCTGGATGTGTCACCTGAACTGAACTTTTGGGGCTTGCTGGCATGTGTTATGACAAGGGAAGACAAGCCTTGATGTAAAAAAAAAAAAATAGCATCAGAACTTTCGGAGATGGCGTGGAAGTCCTCATCCATGTACAAATGGAATGTTTGCCCAAGATCCCTTTTAATTCAGATTGCCTCCAAACCTCAACCAGATGTACGTTAGATGTTGAGAATAGAAGGACTAAATGTTACACATGAGGTAGCACTTGCCGCCTGACAGCCTTTTTTGTTCTCCTGGCACAGGAATCAAAACAGTTTCGTGTCACATTATTGTCAATGCCGCAACCATAGCAACAGCATCAACTCGACAGAAGCAACAAGTGCATTACAACAAGACCAAAACGGCAACAGAAGCAGTAATAACAAACATAACATCAGGAATATGATTGACTGTAAGATTTCCTGCCTAGATTGGATGGTTTGATTTAGGATACATGTGAGACCCATTCACTTCACTCATGGAAGACATCTCTCAAAACAGCAAAGGAAAAATATTCCAAGTTGCTGTTAACTGGGAGGTGGTGATGCAAGGGGACAAATACATGAACTAAGAAATAGCATCAACACTTCCGTCCTGTCTGAATACGGATAAATAGGATAAAGATCTTTTCCGTGTCTTATAAACTCATAGGGTTGGTTTCCCGGTTTCAATGGTGCATATATTCACTTCTTGAAAGAAAGCCGACCCGTCGCAGGATAACACGTTTTTACCAGCTAACTAGAAAGGAGAAACCTGAAATATAATGTTTTGCTCCAGAAAACGCGTCGCTTGGTAAAGGTAAAGGTAAAATTACCATCTCTAATCATACCGACTCATGAGGGTCGGCTTACCAGTTTCATCAATCAGGAACATTGTCAGATACTCGATATAATCTACCAATTAGGTCACACACTAGTATTCTGCAGACGGTCTAAAAAATTAATTACTTAAAAACAATTTGATTTAGTGCGTTAAGTAGGATAGCACGCACTTTACTATTACGCTTTTGTACAGTGGGCTTCCCTGGATAGTTTCCCTGGTCATGTCACTGTTTATCAAGAGATTTACTATACATGAATTTTTTTCTTATTTTTGTGAATCCAAAATCTGATATAACGACAAAAGTATTCTTTACTGAAAAGCTACAATAAAACTGAAACGTGTACACAATTTTCACTGTATTGCTAAAGAACAGACTCTTTTTCTATTACGTTCTATAGTTAATTAATTTTAATTACTTGAACTATATTTTTAACAAATTAAACTGTTTTCCCCAGCCTTTGATCAAAATTTGTCATTTAGAAAATTATTGTTCTCATTCCTGGGTGTGTAATATTAATGGAAATTACTCAGCTTAATACATCGTATATGCTACATCCACACACATATACATACATACATACATACATACATACTTATATATATATACACACACATATGTGTATATATATATATATATATATATATATATATATATATATATATTATATATAGAGAGAGAGAGATAAATATATATATAGATATATATATATGTATGCATGGATATATATATATACACATATATATAAATATATATATATGTATATGCATACATACATACATATGTATATTTGAGTGCCTGTGTGATGGTATACGTGCATGTATATAGAGAAACAAAAATATATAGATGCGTTTATATGTGTGTGTGTGTGTGTGTGTGTGTGTGTATATATACGTACATACATATATGTATACACTTATATATATATATATACACATATATGTATACACATATGTATATATACGTATATATATACACACACACACACATAGATAAATTTATACACACATACATATCTATACACACACGTACATACATCGATATATAGACATATATGCGTATACACGTATGCGTGAATCTGTGTGTGTGTATACGCGTGTGTGTGTGTGTATGTGTAATATAATTTCGGCGTTGCCATCCGCTTTGTTTCTGTCCAGTATTAATCACTTAGAAGAAAGGCGTTCTTCTTAATACTAGAGACGGTAATAATGTAATAATATTAGTTAATTAATTAAACTTTCTTAGTTTAATACAAAATAATAATCATGTATGTTATTGTCCATTTACCTATATAAGTGAATCTCAGAAAATTTCAATGTTAAAGAAAAATGAATATTCAAAAAATTATTTATTGTTATGCACAATAGACGTGGGAGTAGCGCTTCGTTTCAGTCTGTGTGTGTGTGAGAGAGAGAGAGAGAGAAAGAGAGAGAGAGAGAGAGAGAGAGAGAGAGAGAGAGAGAGAGAGAGAGAGAGAGAGAGAATTTCTAAAGTGGTTACTGTTCACTAAGAACTAACTATAAGTGTATAAAGAAATACATGTGAATTCAGCTGATTTCAATATACACTTTGTACTATAGGCAAAAACCTTGAAATTTTGGGGTCCGTCTTCGACTGGTAATTATTTCTCTCGATCCTGAAAGGGGGTAAGACTAAGTTGATCTTGGCAACATTTGAACTTAGAAAGTAAAAGGCCAGAAAAAATGCTGCAAAGCATTTTCTCCGGGGCGTTATCGATTTTGCCAGCTCTTCGACTTCATAATAATAATAATGATAATAATGATAATAATAATAATAAGTCATTGTTTGACCTTAACCAGTTGAGCATGTCCCTTGGTGGCTGACGATATGTGCATCTTTGATCATGAGCAGAAGTAGTGGGGGAGCATCATAACCTTGTTTTGAGAGGAATTCTTTGAGGTTTGAATAATTCACCTTTGGAAACATGGGTGTTTTGCTCAACATCCTTAAACAAACCCTATTCAGGGACCTTTTGAACGGGATGGGCTACTCGACCTGAAGAAAATTCGAACTGGGCCCCACCAGCAAGGTCATGAGCTGTTAATCTTGATATGAGATCACCATGTCACGCACATAGAAGACATTTTCCCGAGGGCCACGCAGTGGGACAGAAACCGGAACCATGTGGTTGGGAAGCAAGCTTTTTACCACACAGCCGCGATTGCGCCTATATATACATACAAACATTTATAAGTAGGTACATACGTATAAACATACGCATATACATACATACATTTATAAATACACACACACACATACACACACACACACACACACACACACACACATATATATATATATACCTACATAAATATATAGATACATACATACATACATACATACATACATACATACATACGTACATAAGCAAATTCATAAATAGACAAACATACATACATACATATATACTGAAACATACAAACGTATCCATACATACTTCAATAGATACATACACGTACAGATGCGTACATACATTGATAAACATATACATATAGACACGCTTACATACACATATACATAGACAGAAATAGTTCTTATCAATTTAAATATCTATTGCTTTTGTAGTCACGCAGACTGATCACTCCATAACGTAGAAATTATTAATATGTAATCTAATACAAACGTAGCTAGAATATAACCATAAAATACAAGTAATAATACTAGAGTAAAAACATATATTAAGAATTGAATAAAGAAATATTAGAATGAAGCCTCTAGTTCTGGTAGATACCGATTTATATATGGAAGCGAATACATACATACATACATACATACATACATACATACATACATACATACATGCATACAATGATATAGAAGTTACATAATTAGTCTCTCAGATATATCACGGGAAAAAAAATTTTCACAAAATGGTCTCCGCAAAGGAAGTTTAAAATTCAAAGGAACACAAGAATTATGCCTTCGCATCGCGGACTATTCGATAATATGGAATAAAACACAATGCGGACATACAGAATATAAGAAGACAGGCCGAATATTTTACTTATTGATGATTGCACGACGCTACATGAAACACTTGGAGAAAAATAAAAAGAAACACGTGTGGAATGAATATCGAAGCTGATATTTCATTAAATTTTATATTTCCAGAAGTGTTTGTCGCGTGTAGTTCTATCATTGCATTACAGTGTATACATATATATGTGTGTGTAATTATATATATATAGGCGTAGGCTGTGTGGTAAGTAGCTTGCTTACGAACCACATGGTTCCGGGTTCAGTCCAACTGCGTGGTTCCTTGGGCAAGTGTTTTCTACTATAGCCTCGGACCGACCAAAGCCTTGTGAGTGGATTTGGTAGACGGGAACTGAAAGAAGCCCGTCATATATATGTATATATATATATATATATATATATGTATGTGTGTGTATATGTTTGTGTGTCTGTGTTTGTCCACCCAACATCGCTTGACAACCGATGCTGGTGTGTTTACTTCCCCGTAACTTAGCGGTTCGGCAAATAAGACCGATAGAATAAGTACTAGGCTTACAAAGAATAAGTCCTGGGGTTGATTTGCTCGACTAAAGGTGGTGCTCCAGCATGGCCACAGTCAAATGCCTAAAACAAGTAAAAGAATAAAGGTATATGAGTGTGTGTGTGTGTATGTGTGTGAGCGTGTGTGTGTGTATATATATGTATATATATATATGTATATATGTATTGAACGAGAGTGAGAGAGAGAGAGAGAGAGAGAGAGAGAGAGAGAGGCAGGCAGGCGGACAGACAGTACGGCAGAGAAAGAACAGATAAGACAAGCAATGTTCGATTAAATGTTTATTCAGTTTGTTTCCAGCTATTTCATAATCGTGTTAGTTACATAATAGATATTACATCATCATTCATAATTATACAAAGTATAAAGTCTAAATATATATATATATATGTATATATATATATATATATATATATATATATATATATATATATATATATATATATATATATATATATATATATATATATATATATATGTGCGTATATGTGTGTGTGTGCTATACATACACGTGTGTGTGTGTGTGTACACCAACACACAAAAGTTTGTTGAAAAAATATTTCAGAATTATTTTCGTAGTAGCAACTCAATATATACACAAATGCACACACACATACCTATGTATGTATGTATGTATGTATGTACGGCGATCACGCATTAAAACTAAAATATATTGAGGAAGGCGAATTTTAGCCATTTAAAAATCCTTCAAGGCTATATCACAAGATATACACACACGGTTACACATACACATTTATGTACATAAACATCCCCCCACACACACACACACACATACACACATACATATATATACTTATATATACATACATTTACTTACACCGATATATATATAATTGCGTGTATCTACTTCATTGCCTGTCAGTCTGTCTCAATTTTTTCCCTTTCTCTTCTCTCTCTCTCTCTTTCACTCTCTTTCTCATTTTTCTTCATATATATATATATAGATAGATATATATATACATATACATATACATGCATTCAAGTAGAAACATACATACATACATTATATACACGTATATTTGCATACGTCTATATTTGAATGATCGTTAACGATTGAGAAAACTTGATTGACATTTGTACGTCTAAGGCTTCTTCGTTTTATTTTACTTTAGTTTCGCTGTTCATTAAAGAAAGAATTGAAAACATGAAGCCTTCTAACTTACTAATGCTGACACCCACGCACGTATATGTCGCGCCTTATCTCACACACACATACATATACACGCACGATATATGTATGCATGCATGTACGTACGTGTGTATGCGTATACGTATATATACAGGCGTGACTGTGTGGTGAGAAGATTGCTTCCCAACTACATGGTTTCGTATTTCTTTACTGCCCACAAGGAGTTACACACAGAGGGGACAAACAAGGACAGACAAACGGGTTAAGTCGATCATTTTGACCCCAGTGCGTAACTACTACTTATTTAATCGACCTAGAAAGGATGAAAGGCAAAGTCGACCTCGGCGGAATTTGAACTCAGAACGTAACGGCGGACGAAATACCGCTATGAATTTCGCCCGGCGTGCTAACGTTTCTGCCAGCTCACCGCCTTGGCGAGCCATGTTTCGAGTGCGTTGTACCTTGGACAAGTGTCTTCTACTATAGCCTAGGGCCGACCAAAGCCTCGTGGGCAGATTTGGTAAACCGAAAGAAGCTTGTCATGTATATATATTTATATATATACACATATGTGTGTGTGAGTTTTTGTATCTCTTTATCCT
>NC_142941.1:58423931-58428931 GCF_046866305.1 Octopus bimaculoides
GGTTATTTGCAACATCAAGGAATTTTAATTCAGTTTTCGTATAAGAGAGGCGATAGGTGTCTTCCTGGCATGTAACTGGCTGTGATTACAAACCGTTGACAAAGCCTAATGAGGAAGATATGTATTAAACCTTCTCACCTTCGTCTGCCTCCTATACATATTGTGATCTAAGAACAGCACGTCTATATGAGATATTATTTCAGGACGAATTCCACAGTAAATTTGCCTACCACGATATATTAGCATTAAGAATGATAAACAAATGGTTCTATTTGGTTTGATTTTTAGTCCCACATTGTAACGTCTGTTTTGTTATATCTTCATTTTAGTGTTTGTATGTATTTTCCTTTTCGCAAGATTCAAGTCTGTCTCTTTCTGTTTCATTTTGTCTTGTCTGTTGTGCTTTGTAGGAGAAGTCCACTAGTATTCTTCCATATTATAAGTGGCTATACACCCTACATCATTGCGGCCATATTTATATTCATCTTCAAGGTTACACCTAATCCTAACTTCCTTGCATAATGTTTTGACTACAAATCCGACCTCACACTTAAATAGTAAACTAACAACATTTGAGGACACTTGTATATCACATTTATTAATCGGTTATCCATTCTTCAGTGATGCGTTCCTTCTGACAAACGGCATCATGTGATACATTTGCATCCACTCCAAGATATGTGCAGTGTTTCTTGTTGGATGCTGGAAGAATATCAGGCCATTGATAGAGATGCTGCTACACAGGTTTGTAGTTCTTTGTAGTTTTTTCCTAAGCTTGAAACATTTATCTTTGCCAAGCTCCATTCCTATATCCTTTGCAACGCTCTAATCAGATCAAGATCCTTCATATCCATATTTTTAGTATATATATTTTCGGTTGTTCCATAAAATACATTATGATACGTTGTGATGCATCTTTCCTCCTGTCAGCCATTTGCATTCTCTTCAGATCCATCCAATGATCCATCGCAAGTATAAATAACATCATACAATATTCCTTTAAAATATATTCCTACTATAACTTATCCTCTTAGAGTCAATGCGATCACTTCTTGCATTTAAAATTAAAAATCGTGATCCTTGACGATTCCAGACTGTCTCTAGCTTTGAATTTTATCAGAAGTACGAGAATCCGCGAGTGCAGAACAGAATCAAGTAATTCCTTGTAACCCAGCCAAACATTAAAAAAATTCTTCCCATACCGTCGCATATCTGACATTGTTTTGTTAGTTAATTAGAAGCTGATCAACACATCTCAAATTCCTTTCTTATGAGTTATTTCTTTGGCTGAGGTGATATTGCTTCCATCGCTGTGATTGTATAGGCGTAGGACATACAAAGACTGTGTTATACATTATCTTACAGTGTATAATTGTTGGTTGGTAGTAATTTACTTAAAGTGTAGCTCTGTTCTATGGTAAATGACAGTTTCCTAATAAAAACTAATTAGGACAAAGCATGAAATGTATGCATATATGTATGTAAAGTACGTATCAAATAATGTATATATGCAGGCGCAGGCGTGGCTGTGTGGTAACAAGCTTGCTTCCCGACCACATAGTCCGGGTTTAGTTCCACTGCGTGGTACGTAGAGTAAGTGTCTTGTACTATAGCCTCGGGCCGACCAAAGCCTTGTGAATGGATTTGGTAGACGGAAACTGAAAGAAGACCGTCGTATATATGTGTGTGTGTTTCTTTCTTTCTTTGTGTCTGTGTTTTTCCTCCACCATCGCTTAACGACCGGTGTGTTGGTGTGTTTACGTCCCTGTAACTTAGCTGTTCAGCAAAAGAAACCGATAGAATAAGTACTAGGCTGAAATAAAATTAGTTCCTGGGGTCGATTAGTTCGACAGAAATCCTCCAGCATGGCCGTAGTCAAATGACTGAATCAAGTAGAATATAAAAAATATGTATCCAATATATGTCTGACATGTATGTATGAATTATATGTACATAGGTATGTAATGTATGTATGAAATGTATATATGCCTGTAATGCATGTATGAAATGTTTGTATGAACTATATGTATGTAATGTACGTTTGAAACGTATGTCTGAATATTTCTTCCTAAGCCATGTGAATTCTTCCTACAAAGAACGAGTTTGTTTTTGTTTCTAACAAAGAAATAAAGCTCCATTCCACTAACAACAAATATGACACGTTGTTACAGGAACTTCAGAAACGTCTTGCCAACTTTTACTGTTCCGCTTACTGGCTGTTCTTCTAATATGCATGTTAGCTGATCGCATTCTTTACTCAAAATCACTAGCTTTTCGACATTATCACTTAAACATTTACTGTTTGTGTATGAATGTGTGCTATTATTCAGTTTCATTTCACGATGTTCCGCCAGTAGAAAAAGAGCCGGTTTCTGACCTAGATCCAAGGTTCCTTCATTGGAATTTCAACAACATCAACAGGGTATTTTTGTATATATGCGTGTAAGATTGTGAGTTCAATTCCCGGCAACGCGTTGTGTCCTGGAGCAAGGTAGTTTGTTTCGCGTTGCTCCAGTCCACTCAGCTGGCAAAAATGAGTAGTACCTGTATTTCAAAGGTCCAGCGTTGTCCATGCTTTGTGTCACGATGAGTTTCCCTGAGAACCACGTTAAGGATACACGTATCTGTGGAGTGCTCAGCCACTTCCACGTTAATTTCACGAGTATGTTGTTCCGTTGATCGGATCAGCTGGGACCCTCGTCGTCGTAACCGACGGAATACTCCTTTATATGAACATAACATAATGTTAATATCCGAGATTATCTCCTTGTGTACAAGTCCCTTTTGATCGTTTTCGAAAAGAAAAATTCTACATTGTATTGTCCGTTCTGTGTTCGGTCGTGCGTGGCTAATAAAGAAATTTATCTGAAATTATATCACATTTTGATAACACGCGAATTCTACAATAACTATTGAATATCACTACTTCTTTTATTTCACGTTCGTTAAAGAAAACGAGCGTGTGCGTTGCATATGTGTGCGTTGCATATGTGTGTGTATGTGTGTGTTTGAGCGAGAACGGGTACGTGCATGCGCGCGGGCAAGCGTATACATTGGACAATGTATGCTTCCGTGGACGTATGCGTATGCGCTGTATGGCCATACTTTTGTAGTCTTCTTTCAAAACCTATCAATAAAAAATATCGGGATTAGGTGAGCTGAATACGAAAGTGGAAGATGTTATTATGCTTCCCCGAATATTCCCAAACCTTTATCCCGTCCTGTGACGCTGAACATGTTCAAACACGCGTGCACAGACACGCGCACACGCACACACTTGCACGCGCGCACACTACACATTCACATGCGCACACACACACGCGCACACGCGCACACGCACATATATATACATATATATATATATATATATATATATATATATATATATATATATACATATATAAATATATACATATACAAATATATATATGCATATGTATATATATGTATATATATTTATATATATATATATATATATATATACATACATATATATAAATGTATGCATATATGCATACATATATATGTATATATATACATATATATATATATATATATATATATATATATATACATATACACATGCATACATACATATATACAAACATATATACGTACGTACGTACGTACATAATACATAAATACATACATACATACATACGTATAGATGTAAAACATATATGCACAAACATATGTAGGTATCCAGGGAAGACGGAATGAAAATAAATTTTAACAATGTGAGCAGGTGGAAACTGGTCTTTTCCTTTTCTCCTCGTTTTCTATGGGGAAATATTTAACCCCGTCGCTTTGTTGTTAGCCGCACTATTCATTATTTCACTCATATTCCGTATGATTCAAAGCTATGCGTTTGTTCGTTCTTGTTGCCGATTACCTGTCTAATGTATCTATCTATCTATCTATTTATCTATCTATCTATCTATCTATCTATCTATCTATCTATATCTATCTATCTCAATATATATGTATATATATTGTTGTATTGTTGTTATTACATGATGATAAGAAGAAGAAAAAAAAGGAAAAGCAAAAATGATGCAAGAAATAGTTTCAATGGTGGTTTCCTTCTCGTGCGCCATTTTCAATTTGTTGCATTGAGAAACACATTATATGAGGTCACGTATTAATTTTGTTATCATGTGATGCAAACGAAAAGCAAGTGGATAATTTTGATACGCGCGTTGCGAGAAGTAGTGGTGGTGGAAGCGGCGGCGGTGGTGGTGGCGGCGGCGGTGGTAGGGTGGTAGTGTTCGTGCAAAAGATAATGATGATGATGATGCATATTACAACGAGCGAACCAATACAGACTTCTTAGACGTGCGAAGATACAGCGTATATATATATATATATATATATATATATATATATATATATATATATATGTATACAGACACTCACACACACACATATATATATATATACATATGTCTACATAAATATATATATATGTATATATATATATATATATATATATATATATATATATATATATATATATATATATATATATATATATATATACCAACCAATAATATGGACGAACTAAATCATATCTGTATTTTAGACCACTCCTTAAAAATTCAACAGCCGTTTCAATTGCATTAACATATACATGCATATATATTTTTTATAGACACACACAGACACACAAACATAGATATATATATATATTTGTGTGTGTGTGTGTGTGTGTGTGTGTGTATGTGTGTGTGTGTGTGTGTTTGTGTGTTTATGTGTGTTTGTGTGTTTATGTGTGTGTGTGTGTACTAAAATTAATGATATGTGTCAACACAACATTATCAAGTTAATCCAAATTGGTAAAATTCTGGGTGAATATCTGAAAATATTTTAGCTGTTGAATAACGTTAACAAAATCAAACGCCAAACCATTCAGTCATTCAACCAAGAGCAACGTCACGGAATAACTAATTTACTTCACAAAAATAAAATATAAAAAATACCATACTAATTCCTTACTTTTT
>NC_142941.1:58433931-58436431 GCF_046866305.1 Octopus bimaculoides
TTTCTCTGCCCATAAGGTACAAACACTCCGATGGAATCGCAATGGATTCCCCACTAGGGCTAGCGTTTCAGGCATTCTACGTATCCACAATTGAAAATAGTATAATAGCAAAACAAAACACCTAATATGTAGGCACGAATAAGATATACTAGCTGTGATTGGTATAATTATGGCAGTTGAGAGACTAAAGAACGGCTCAAAATACCACTCTGAATAAAAATTGAATATCCAAAATAATAAGGTTTTAAGATATGAACAAACAGAACGAAAAAGAATAACCGAAATATTACGTCAGTATATACACCAAAGCGTCAAACATGAATATAAAAATACATACATATCTATATATATATGTGTGTGTGTGTGTGTGTGTGTGTGTGTGTGTGTGTGTGTGTGTGTGTGTGTGTGTGTGTGTGTGTGTGTGTGTGTGTGTGTTTGTATACATATATATGCGTGTGTGTGTGTATACATATGTGTGTGTGTGTATACATATGTGTGTGTATACATATGTGTGTGTGTGTGTATACCCCATTTGCCATGAGCAATTACAGCGAGCAGTGTAGAATTGGGAATCTCTATATATGATGTTTATACAAAGATAGAAATTTATATTGCAATATCTTATGTCGAAACCTGAAAGTAATTACAAACCATTTCGCACGGTTTCACTGAAAATAGTCTATAAAGATCGATACAGCAATATTTAATTGATAAGAGAGAGGGAGAGAGGGGGAGGGGGCAGGGGATCGGAAGAAACGATTAAACGGTCAGATCTGATGCCCAGCGGCATTTAGAGCTGTTGTGGTTGTTGTTGTTGTTGTTGTTGCTGATGTTATTCATGTTGTAGTTCCGACCTAGTTTAGCCCTCGTTGTAAAGAAGTCGTCTATTTGGAGGAAATGGTTGCAGTTATTTAACTGTTGGTTTCTTTTCGTCCCTAAAACTTAGCAGCTCGGCATTAAGGGGCCAACAAAATGAGAACCAGGCGAATAAAAAAAAAAAACGCTCGATTGACGGTCCGGCCCATGGGCGACTGACTTCTGTTATATTATCCCCGGGTGACCAAAGCCTTCTGGGTGGATTCAGTAGCCAGAAACTATATGTGTGTGTATGTATGTATCTCTATGCGAACGTGTGTCTGTGTCCTTGTGTTGTATTTGTCCCACCCAACCACATCGCTTGACAAGCGGTGTTGGTTTCTTTTCGTCCCTAAAACTTAGCAGCTCGGCATTAAGGGGCCAACAAAATGAGAACCAGGCTAATAAAAAAAAAAAACAATAACATCTACTTTTGCGACAAAACCATTAAAAATCATATCCTAGCTTAGCCATACTTCAATGACGACTGCAACAAATAAAATATAAAAGGCATACACACACACACACACACACACACACACACACACACACACACACACATACACATATATATATATATATATACACACACACACACTCAAACAGACACACAGACGCATGCGCGCATATATATGTATGTATGCATGTATATATGTATGCATGTATATATGTATGCACGTATGTATGCAAGTATGTTAGTATGTAAATGTGGTATATGTTAGTGTCTATAACCAATCACGTAGTTGGAACGATTGTTTTTTTAAAAAAAATTGCATGCAAGGTTTGACTAATCAATCATACTGACATATGGAGCAAGAGGCAGAATCTATCTTACTTGACACTGCAATAAACATGACTAATCGAGTCTCGAGACGTAACAGACAGATTGTCCACCTATTTAATTTTGTACCTGTCAATATATATATATATATATGCATGTATGTATTTATGTATGTATGTATGTATGTATGTATGTATGTATGTATGTATGTATGTATGTATGTATGTGTGTGTGTGTATATATATATATTATTAAAGAGCTGCAAAAATATCACGAAGACTTACTCAGAGCTTCACGTTCTCGTTCGTCGGACAGTTTTGTTCAGAATGACATTGTAGGGTAGGTATGAGAGGCTGGATATGGTCGAATGGAGCATAAAACAGGTAGAGTATTTAGACGGGATCTGGGCAGTGTAAATGCTCAAGAATTGAATGTTTACTTGTCAGTGAAACATTTTGTGAAAACCTCTTCTCTTTCCTTTTAACATGTCTGGGTGCGCCATTAGCAGAAGCCATAATGTTTTCCAGAAACCTTACGAGAATGTCTACGAAAACTTGCGTTGTCTACCCCTGAAGCGTTGAATTAGATATCTAGGCAATCTGAGCTATATCTGTTTGCAAAATAATCCAAAATGAAAAAGAAAGAAAATTCGTAAAATTTGGTGAAATTTAGAAAAAAAATTAGTAGAAATCAAAATACTACGGAACGATTTGTCAACATATCCATTCACCTAAAAACAACGACAACAAAATCAAAAACAACATTAAAACTAACAACAATTGTTTCAAAATTTGGCACAAGGCCAGCAATTTCGGGGGTGGGGATAAGTCGACTGCATTGACCGGAGAACTCAAATGACACCTA
>NC_142941.1:58448931-58453931 GCF_046866305.1 Octopus bimaculoides
ATAAAACATCCATTGGAATCTATATCGATCGTCTCAGTGAGTTGTTCTCTCTTCTCTTTCAATTTTCTTATGTAAAGTGCTTACGTCGTACTCGACAAGCGCCCTCTTTAACTTGTCATATCCAGAACAGTATCGATTATATATGCAGTGATTTAAATTACTTGTATTACATTCGTAACATTACCCAGCAAATTATATAGAGAATATTCCTAACCAATATATTCGTTAAACGTTGATTCATTAATTTATTGGACATACATTTGTAAATACAACGATGCAGGCTAATAGCATATTTGAAAACTCAATTAAATTAAATTAATGTGGTTAGTTCACAATCTGAACAGTCCAAGAAGAATAATGACAAACAACCACATTACAGAAGCAGATATAAATTAGATTTATCGTAAATGTATTATAATCCGGGCAAAGATGTTGCAGATTTCGGACCTCTGTTAAACGGTTTCTCTTATTTTACCCGGAGAAGAGGGCGGTGAGCTGGCAGAGTCGTAAGCGAGCCGGACAAAAGACGCTTAGCGACATTTTCGTCCGTCATTGTGTTCTGAGTTTAAATTCCGCTGCGGTCGACTTTGATTTCATTCTTTTTCGGTCGATGAAATAAGTACCCAACTGAGCACAGGGGGTCGATGTAATCGACTGAGCGCATTCCCCCAAAATAGTTCACCTTGTAACAGAATTTCAAGCCCTCAGTTTACTTGAAAAATCACCGCTTTCAATCAAATATGCCAGCGGTTAAGGAAGTAAATGTAAAAATATAATATAGGCAAAGATGTTGCAGGATTCTCTTTGTCCTAAGCTCGAAGGAAATGTTAATACTCGTTGGGCAGCAGTAAAGACTTTATACAATTCCATGTATAATATTTTCTTTTCTTTTTATTTTTTGGCCTGAAACAACCATGTCAAGCCTGTTGTGTTTACTCTCTGTCAGAAGATCTCATTGGGACGTTAGTTACACCAATGTTTTCTTTTTTTCTGTTGGTTCGTGAGAAATATTTTTAATATTTGTCCCATGGCAATCCTCACCACCGTTCGCTTGTTTATTGTTTTTAGTGACGTCATACTGCATAGGAAAGTGTGTGTATGTGTGTGCGTGTGTGTGTTGTATGGATATGTATGACTATATTAAAGCGTATTTTAATATATATACGTTAGTTATAAAATATATACACACATATGTATACATGCATACACACAGATATACGTACATACATTCATACACACAGATAACTATATATGTGTGCATATAGGCACATGTATAAATATGTGAATGCATACATACACACACTCATATGGACATCCATAAATGTGTGCGTGTGCGTGTGATTGTGCATATGTGCGTGCGAGCGTGCGAGCGTGCGTGCGTATATGTGTAAGACGTTGAAATAAATGTAGTTTACACGAGGAAAGGAAAATGCCTAGTGTTCCGGCGACAGATCGAGAAAAAGACGACAAAGATCTCGGTGTTTGTTTGCATTTTAAAAATGCATCCGGAAACAGGGGTAACAATGGAGACCGGAAGTAAAAAGGGTGGTTGAAAATGAGGTGAGCGGGGACGTATCTTGCTGATGGGAAGGAATCTATGTCATGCGCAACAAGAATGCGAGACAACAGAAGTGATGGCGTGTTGTTTGTGTGCACCTACACGTGTATGTGTGCACATGCGCGTGTGTCTTGGTCAACATCTATATCTATGTCTATATTGTCAGATGGAGGGATTAGCGTATACTTTAGCCAGTTTGAAGCCTTTGTTTGAAAAGTTTTTGTGGTTCAAGGAGACATAAAAATCGGTGGGGTAAAGGCCCTGTGTTGTTGAAATAGCCGGGTCGTGCTATAGGTTGAGGAAAACGAACATTGCTAAGATAAATATTGTATAGGAGCATGTAAAATGGGCCAAACGAGTGCTCGACTGTTTCGCCTACATTAAGAGCATAGTGCAGTTAGGGTTTTAATATTGATTTCAAATTTTGGCACAAGACTCCCAGTTTCGGGGGAAGGGGTAAGTCGAATACATCGACTCCAGTACTTGACTTGTGCTTATTTTATCGATCCCAAAAAGTTGACCTCGGTGGAATTTGAACTCAGAACGTAAAGACAGGCGAAATGCCGCAAAGCATTCGGCTCAGCGTGCCACCAGCAAAATGCTTAGCGGCACTTCGTCCGTCTTTGCAATCTCAGTTCAAATTCCATCGAGGTCGACTTTGCTTCTCATCCTTTCGGGGACATTGTAATAAGTACCAATCGTGCAAACATACGAATAGAGGTATCTCAAGTTTGATTAACCCATTTTTTAAAACAAACAGTTTTAAAAAATCATATCTAATTTGACTGAAATCTGTCCGCTATGTCTATTAGCTCTGAACGACTACGACGAGGGTCTCTCACTGGCATGGTCAAAGCTGGAAGATTCAAGTAGTGGCCGTACTGGATGCGGGCAAGGTGCACTTTACTAGAGAGCGATTGTTTCTGTTGCGCTGCTGCTTGCCAATTTTCATTCATGTTATTGATACTGGTTTCAAATTTTGGCACAAGGCCAGCAATTTCAGGGGAAGGGATAAGTTGATTACATCGGACCAAGTGGTCAAATGGTACTTATTTTATCAACCCCGAAAGGTAAAGTCGACCTCGATGGATCTGAACTCAGAACGTAATGACGGACGAAATGCCGATAAGCATTTTTACAACAACAACAATAACAACAGCAATAATAATAATAATAATAATAATAATAATAATAATAATAATAATAATAATAATAATAATAATAATAATAAAATATTCAGACAAATACATAACAAAAACACCAGGACTTACAAATATATATAACATACAGAAAATTGCACTACTGGGCACTGCACACATCCTACGCAAAAGGCTTTCAATACAGTAACCATAAGAGCATCACACCAAACCACACCACATAGCCAAGGCACACAGAGCTGCGCTCGGCAGTGAAGTGAAAGCACGTTATAAAAATAAAACTACTGAATAATAATAATAATAATAATAATAATAATAATAATAATAATAATAATAATAATAATAATATTCAAAAGATAGTGCTCATGGGAACTGCCCATATCCTACGTAAAATACTGTCTATGTGATCTCAAATTTTAAAGCAAACACATAATTTTCTTATGGTTTCTTAAACATTCACTTGAACAAAACTGTACAAATCCAAATATATGGTACCCTAGGCATAACACCTACATGAACTTCTAACTTGTTGTCTCTTGAGGTCGCTGGGTGAGACTTGGATCCAACTTGTACAAATGCAAAACAAAAGTCAAACATAAAATTATAATAATAATAATAATAATAATAATAATAATAATAATAATAATGAGCACTGGGCTCAATACCTCTGAAAAAAAAACATCTGAAAACCTTAGAGATGCCCTACAGTTTATATGTATTTGTAAAAGTCGGCATTACTTGGAACTACAAGCATATTGCGTAAAGTAGTGTCGCTCTGAGGTGTTTGTTGTGACTTGACAACCTGTACAAACCCCCGGTAGAGGTCGACACACCATCTTCAATCAACAACCTCGCGATATTGTACACTGTGCGACATTGTTGTTTGTATTTTCGTTGTTTTTTGTAGTAGTAGTAGTAGTTGTTTTTGTTGCTATCGTCGTTGTTGTGTCATTGTTGCTAGTGTTGTCGTTCTTGTTATTGCTGCTATTTTCGTTGTTGTTGTTGTTGTTGGCGCCATTGTCTTTGTTGCTATTGTTATTATTGCGACTGCTGCGATCGAAGTCGTCATCGAAGGTTTTGTTACTATCGTTGTTGTAGTCATTACCCCAGTCGTCGTTGTCATTGTTGTTGTTATTTTTCTGGTTGTTTTTGTTGTTGTGCTGTTTTCACCGATTTCATTGTTTCAGTTATTTCCACCACCCGTTTCAACCCCGTTCCACCCGTCGTTATTGTTTTTGTTGATGCTCTTTTCATTGTTGCTTTTAATACTCTTTTACTCTTTTTTTACTTATTTCAGTCATTTGACTGCGGCCATGCTGGGGCACCGCCTTTAGTCGAGTAAATCGACCCCAGGACTTATTCTTTGTAAACCTAGTACTTATTCTATCGGTCTCTTTTGCCGAACCGCTAAGTTACGGGGACGTAAACACACCACCATCGGTTGTCAACACGCACACACACATACATATATATATATACATATATACGACAGGCTTCTTTCAGTTTCCGTCTACCAAATCCACTCACAAGGCTTTGGTCGGCCCGAGGCTATAGTAGGAGACACTTGGCTAAGATGCCACGCAGTGGGAATGAACCCGGAACCATGTGGTTGGTAAGCAAGCTACTTACCACACAGCCACTCCTGATGATGACGATGTAACTTTCCCTGATGTTGCTATCATTGTTGCTGTCGATGATGATGATGATGACGTTGCTGTCATTTTGCTGTTGTTGTTGTTGTTGTTAGTCCCGCTGCTGTTGCTGCCGCAGCCGTTGCTGTTGATATTGTTGTCAACTTTCCATTAAAAAGAAAACAAAATTTGAGGATAAAAAAAGATTAACTACAATACACCTAATAAAACAATAACAAAAGAGAGACAGACAGACAGACAGGCAGACATAGAAAGACAGGGACAGAGAGAGAGAGAGAGAAAGTGGGGGAACGAGGGAGGAGCAACGACAGTTGAAGATGTCATTCATTGTGACACATCACGTGATTATCCTATAAGATCAAGACCTTCTAATCTCAGTTTATTACAAACGTTGTCGTGCTTCCTTTTAACATAATACAGGAACAAGAGCAGCGGCGACGACGGCAGGGATGGTGGTGGTAACAGTAGTGATTGTCGTTGTGATGGTGGTGTTGGTGGTGTTGGTGGTGGTGATGATACAGGTCATGGTGGTTGTGGTGGTGATCATGGTAGTAATGGTGATAGTGGTGATGGTGGGGTGGTATTGGTTGTGGTGGTGGTAGTGGCGGTGGTTGCGGTGGTTGTGGTGGTAGT
>NC_142941.1:58458931-58461431 GCF_046866305.1 Octopus bimaculoides
ATGTGTGTGTGTTTGTGTGTGTGTGTGTGTGTGTGTGTGTGTATTATGTATTTGAGTGTTTGTGTTTGTCTACCCACCATTGCTTGACACAGATGTTGGTGTGTTTACGACACCGTAACTTACCGGTCTGGCAAAAGGGACGGATAGAATAAGGACTGGGCTTACAAAGAATAATTCCTGGGGTCGGTTTGTTCGACTAAAGGCGATGTTCCAGCATGGCCGCATTCAAATGACTGAAGCAAGTAAAAGAGCACAATTACTTTAAAATATTTAATTATAAAATTATAACAGAATTTCTTTTAAACATTGAATGGCCATGAGGGACCTGTAGAGTAAAATATCGAAACGTTGATCCATAGACAAAAAAATGATTGAGAACACCTCTCCGGAATTCATTCCTGATTAAGCACACATTTCTTTCTTTATTGCGCTCAAGGGTCTAAACACAGAGGGGACAAACAAGGACAGACAAAGGGATTAAGTCGATTAGATCGATCCCAGTGCGTAACGGGTACATATTTAATCGACACCGAAAGGGTAAAAGGCAAAATCGACCTCGGCGGAATTTGAACTCAGAACGTAACGGCGGACGTAATACCGCTAAGCATTTCGCCCGGTGTGCTAACGATTCTTATTTCTTTATTGCCCACAAGGGGCTAAACATAGAGGGGACAAACAAGGACAGACAAAGGGATTAAGTCAATTACATCGACCCCAGTGCGTAACTGGCACTCAATTTATCGACCCCGGAAAGGATGAAAGGCTAAGTCGACCTCAGTGGAATTTGAACTCAGAACGTAGCGGCAGACGAAATACCGCTATGCATTTCGCCCGCCGTGCTAACGACTCTGCCAGCTCACCACCAAAACTAATATCTACTGGACTCTCACCGTTTCCCCACCTCTTGGGCCCTCAATCAATTCATATCAACCGACTGGTCCGAGATCACATTTACTGTTTCTAACAGCAAATGTGGTTCACCCTCGAGTCATCAGAATTTACACAGAAGTTAACAGTGAGATACGTGTGCACGTTTTTCCTTTATACGGGCATATTTCAAATTCATTGTTTGCGTTTATGTATATTCATTCCGTGGAGACATTCGTCATAGCCCTGAATAATTTTCAAATAATAGTTGAGCACATCACTGAATAAATGAAGATGTACCCCGTACCTGATTAACGTATTTCTAATGTATATATGTGTGTGCTGTGTAAATCTCTCTATCTCTGCATGTATATATATATATATATATATATATATATATATATATATATATATATATATACAGAGAGAGAGACAGACAGACAGACAGACAGACAGACAGACAGATAGATAGACAGATAGATAGATAGATAGATAGATAGATATGCATGCATATTGATACACATACATGTATATATATATACATGTATATATGCATCTGTGTATATATATGTATATATATATATGTATATATATATATATATATATATATATATATATATATATATATATATATATATATATATATATATATATATATATATATATATAGATAGATATAGATACACACACATATATATATTTTTGCTTTCATAATGTCCACTGTAACAGTTCGTGTTATAGAGTTTACAACTTTTATGTTTGCATATAAATGAGTAAATCGCATTAGGCTTCTACTGAAGTTGTATTCAACAGCCTGCAGACTTGTTGGTTGGAATGGTTAGAAAAAAAATCATAACAGAAAATGAGATTGAATTAACAAAGCCGATAGAAATTCGATGTCGATATGGAAATAGTCTACGAATCTCTCTAGCCCGTTAGATAAAAACGCATAAACACGTTAGGAAATATATGACAAACTTAAAGACAACATAAACTAGGGTGAGATTTATTGAATTATGAAATACTTACCCAAATAAAGTTATCAAATACGACGTAAACGATCACCCAATCAAGTTTGAAACGAAACGATCAAAAGCAACATAGTAATAATGATGGTAATAATAATGATGATAATAATAACAATAATCTTTTCTACTATAGGAACAAGGTCTGAAATTTGGGGGATGGGGATGATCGATTAGATGGAACCCCCAGTGCGTAACTGGTACTTAATTTATCGATCTCGAAAGGATGAAAAGTTAAAATCGACCTCGGCGGAATTCGAAGTCAGAACGTAGCGATGGGTGAAATGCTGCTAAGCATTTCGTCCAGCTTGCTAGCGATTCTGCCAGCTCGCCACCATGATTAGGAGAAGAAGAAGAAGAAGAAGAAGAAGAAGAAGAAGAAGAAGAAGAAGAAGAAGAAGAAGAAGAAGAAGAAGAAGAAGAAGAAGAAGAAGAAGAAGAAGAAGAAGATGAAGAATAAGAAGAAGAAGAAGAAGAAGAAGAAGAAGAAGAAGAAGAAGGCTCCGCGCTGAATAACAACATGGATGTGCTACACCGGGCTCTCCATTCAAAAATAAATCCAAGCATCGGTGGAATGGGATAAAGGAACCTGTGGAAGACTTGAAGGA
>NC_142941.1:58466431-58476431 GCF_046866305.1 Octopus bimaculoides
TTGATGCAACTGTTTTGTTAATATGTATTGTGTTTTGTTGTTATTGATCTTGTTCTGTATTCTTTATTTCTGTTTCTAATGTGCATTTCTTTTTTTCATATAATGTCTTCTTGTTAACATTTTTTTAATACTGCTGTTAATTTATGTTAATGTATTTACGATAACACACACCCTCACACACACATTTATATATATGTGTATCTATGTATGTATACATATAAAGATATATGTCGTATGTGTATGTATAGATATGTACATCTTACTGATATATGCTCATACACATATATATATATGTATGTTTTATATATATATATATATATATATATATATATATATATATATATATTGATAGGTAAATAAATGTATATGCATACATATCTCTCTCTCTCTCTCTCTCTCTGTATATATATATATATATATATATATATATATATATATATATATATATATATATATATATATATATATATATATATATACTGTATATATTTATTATATATGTAATTATAAATGTATAACTGCATATATGTATATATATATGTGTGTATATATATACATGTATATATATATATATGTATGTATGTATATGTATATACGTATATATATATATGTATGTATATGTATATACGTATATATATATATATGTGTGTGTGTGTGTGTATACATATATATATATATATATATATATATATATATATGCATATACTCTATATATCGTTTATTTAAATAACTGTATATGTGTGCGTGTGTAAAAATGTGTCTGTATGTATGTCTGTAGTACTATCGATAGTTGCACACGCACACACACACACACAGACACACACACACACACACACACACACACACATACACACATACACGCATGCGTGCACACACTCATGGCTATGAAGCTTTTTTATCTTTCTGTAGAGTATATTATTTCTTGTTAGGCTTTATCCATTTCCTATTGAGGGTTTCTGTTTTTGTTTTTGTTTTTTTATTTCATCTGATATTGTTCTTCGTTTGTTCTACGCACACATCTACCTACACCTTTCACTCAAAGATATTTATCCACACATTCACATACAAATGATTGCATATTTAGATTGAAATGTAAGTACATGTGTCACTCTTACCCTTCTCACCTTTCTGTCTTTCCCCTCTCCCCTTTTCTCCTCCTCCTCTCTCCCTCTCCCTGTTTTGCTATATCCAGGCTCTCTCTTATTCCTCCCCTCTCTCTTTTCCTCTTCTCCTCTCACTCAATTCCTCTTTTATGCTTTTTACCTCTTTACTCTTTTCCCCTTCTTCTCTCTGTCTCTTCCCACCTCTTCCCTCTTTCTTTTCGCCCCTCCTTGCTCCCTCTCTCTTTGTTCATTCTCCTCTCTCTCTCTCTTTTCCTTCTCTCTCTCTTTTCCTTCTCTCTCCCTCTGTTGTACTCTCCCCACTCTCTCTTCCTTCTCTCCCCTCACTCAATTCTCTTTCTTTGTTGTTTTTACCTATCCTCCTTTCCCTCCTCTTCTCTGTCTCTCCCCAACTCTTCCCTCTCTCTTTTCACCTCTCCCTTCTCTTTCTTTTCATCTTGCCCTCTTCCTATCGTTTCTCCGTCTTTCTCTTATTCTGCCTTTCTCTCTAGTTACATCGATGTTACTCTATAACGTATTGTGTACTTACTTTAGTATTCAATTGTTATTCTGTTATTAAGGTTGTAGTTTAAACTGCAATATTTGTCGAGTATATGTTCTTATATTCTATTACGCTGCTTTTTGTTATCATTATCAATTATTTCAATAAGCTGCAGTTGAGGCTTTTGTTGTTTAGCTCCCGGGTCAGATTAATCAAAGGTTTTCCAACCACAAGCATTCCATCGTTTTTATATATGTAGAAGTACACTTTTCAAAGAGTTCTTCAATTTTTGCATTGACAGAATGTGATCTGAGGTAATTTAGTTGCTATTGCCATGAAGTGCAGTTATCACTCTGAGCCTCAGTCGATACCTTATTCATATGATATCACCATGTTATGTTATCAACGTGTGGTGTTGCTGTAGATACTAACTCTTCATTGTTAACATTTCATTATGGGTTATCGTTATTTTGTGAGAATAGAAGATTATATATCGTGTAAATCTTAGAATATGGGATTAAATGGAATGGAATAAATAGAAACAATATCGTTAAATCTTAGGTTTTTGTTGGTGAGACGATACTTCGCTTTGCTCCTTTGTAATAAATAAGACAAGGAGATCACAGCAAGAATTAACAAAGGAAAAGAAAGATAATCTTTTGTAAAAGACATTTTAATATCACTTTCACTCAGAGACACTCCTTCACATGTTACGATGACTCACGAAGTCCTGTTCTTGCTTCAATAAATTGTTGGATTCTGAGATGAAATGAGTATAAAATATTTTCAGGCAATCTCAGAATATCTCAAAATATGGGAATAAAGTCTAAGAAGAAGGGAATCATGTCATCATTCTTTCCGTTGTCTGTGTATTCCAGGTATAGGAAACCTTTATGGAGAAGTAGGCCACGTATGACAAGGTTACTAAAAAAATCCAAGGTAATCTTTAGTTGGCGTACCATTCACAAATTTCCGCGAGTCGCAGTTTGCCCATCCCTAGATTCTTTCTACGACTAACTAGATGAAAGTTTCTTCACCAATGGCATCCAAGAACTGCAACACCGATGGAAGAAGTGTGTAGACCGCAAGGAGACCTATGCTGACAAATAAACTTCATCCGGTCACATTACGTTAGTATATCTTGCTCTACCTATGAACTCTTAAGCTGACCCTTGTACGCATGTGTTTCTCCACACTGAGTTATATTCTGCCTGTCAGAGTAAAATTCATTTCTGATCGTCAATCATCTCCCTTGATGTCCATGTTCCTCATCAAGAAGTAATTATTTTACTTCGATTAAGAAATATATCTCTTCAGCTATTAACCTTTCTTGTATTTTCCACAGAAAACAGTACACGAATGACAAGCGAGTTCTTAAAAATAATTCGGTAACGTGAATTGCTATAATGGCTAAATAAATCCGACGTTTCAAGCATTTGTCATCCTTTTGAGAGAAAGAGAAAGGATATATAGTTTTGCCACCAAAGTCACAATATTCTTTTCTACTCTAGGCACAAGGCCCGAAATTTTGGGGGAGGGAGCCAGTCGATTAGATCGACCCCAGTACGCAACTGGTACTTAATTTATCGAGCGCGAAAGGATGAAAGGCAAAGTCGACCTCGGCGGAATTTGAACTCAGAACGTAAAGACAGACGAAATACCGCTAAGCATTTCGCCCAGCGTGCTAACATTTCTGCCAACTCGCCGCCTTATCACAGTCACAATATTGAGATATGCTAAGACTTCAGTTGCTCAATTACTCACAGTAACAGAATCCTATGTTTCAAGCAGTTCGCCTCCTTCTGAGAGGAAATGAGAATACATAGCTTTCTCGCATTCGTCACAACAGTTGTCATATGTTAGGCTTGTAGTTACTTAGTAACACACAATAACAGAATCTGAAGTTTCAAGCATTGCCCTTTTTCAAAGAGAGAGAGAGAGAGAGAAAAAAGAAAACGAAGATATAATTTTGGTTACAACATGGTGGACATATTATGGAACAGTAGTTGCACATTTCGCCCCTTTCGTCTTATTCTTTACAACAACAAAATCATTCTTTCTCTAGCAGATCTAAACTGGAGAAACATACCTATTGATTTCTACATATCAAACATTCGTGTCCTACAGTTTCTCTGTCATAGAAATAAATAATTCCATTACTTGTCATCTTGAGATAAATTTTATTCGCCAATGCAATGTTTATATTATAGCTAACGTCGCGCCATAATTCTCAATGTTCATTCAGTTCAGGTGTTTTACATTATATAGCTGACCCATGAGCGTTGTTATTTGTCGATATCTTGATTTTTGTTTTATTTTATTCCTCGATAATTGATTTTTTTTTTCATTATTTTTTTTTATTTTTCATTTTTTCTTTTTTTCATTTCTTTGATTTTTTTTTTTTTTCTTTCAGAGCGAACAAAATATCAGTTCTTTATTCAAGAAACAAACTGTAGGAAACAAGCCAACCAAGACTAAAGAATTTTTCCTGACCTTTACACAGTTATTCTTACAGTGTCTCGCTGGTATGCAATAGCATATCTGATTGAAACTCACACGCAGCCACAAAGGCACATTCACAGATAGACCTATATAGATATATACTTACATGCATAAACACATACACATTATACACACATATATTCATTCATACGCTATATGTGTGTGTGCGAATATGTTTAAACACATGCATACATACACGCATTCATAGATTTACACATAAATTCATACATAATATACATTGCATAAATTCATACATACATAAATACATACACACATAGATAAATACATACATTCATACATATATATACATAAATACATACATACATACATTTATACCTCATACATACATATGTATACACATACATATATACATGCACAAATATATACATACGTACGTATACACATACATACATACATACATACATACATACATACATACATACATACTTTGCATCGCATTAACATCACATTTCATTAGTATGAGTTGCCTTAAAACTTCGATTAAACATGGCGCTTGCCGAAGAATATTTGCAGAGCATTCGAGTTGAAATGTGAAGATGTGAAACATGTTTGCCCTCAGGAGAACTGGCCTTACGCTGTACGGTATTTGATAGACTTAGCCACATTCACGTGGCCATGTCTTTGCTGAAGACGAAAAATCACGATGAATCACTGTGGCGAGCAAAGGGCAGAATGCATCATGTTAGCAAGTGACAGTGAAGAGGAAATAATTCCATTACTTCATGCCGAATCCTTCAGAGGGCGAGAGAATGAGGAAGTTTACAAATTGATGTAGTAGTAGTAGTAGTAGTAGTAGTAGTAGTAGTAGTAGTAGTAGTAGTAGTGGTGGTGGTGGTGGTGGTGGTGGTGGTGGTGGTGGTGGTGGTGGTGGTGGTGGTGGTGGTTTTGGTGGTGGTGGTGGTGGTGGTGGTGGTGGTGGTGGAGTTGGTGGTGGTGGTTGTAGTAGTAGTAGTACTGGTGGTGGTGGTGGTGCTGGTGGTGGTAGGAGGAGGGGAGGAGGAGAGGATGGGGATAAGGAGGAGGGAGAGGAAGGAGAGGAGGAGGGGAGGGGAGGAGGAGGGAGGGAGGGAGGGAGGGAGGGAGGGAGGGAGGGAGGGAGGGAGGAGGAGGAGGAGGAGGAGGAGGAGGAGGAGGAGGAGGAGGAGGAGGAGGAGGAGGAGGAAAGACTACTGGAAAGACTAATGAAAGAACTATATGGAAATATTGTTTGCCCTATTCCATCTTTTCACTGGTAAGAAGCTTGCTTACCAACCACATGATTCCGTTTTCAGTCCCACTGCGTGACACGTTTGGTGACTTCTACTATAGCCTTGCACCGACTAAATCCTTGTGAGTGGATTTGGTTGACGGAAAAGAAAGAAGTCCATCCTATAAATGTGTGTGTGTGTGTATGTCTTTGTGTCTGTGTTTGTCCCCTCATCGCCACTCGACAACCGGTGTTGGTGTTTTTGCGTCCCTGTCATTTAACCGTTCGGCAAAAGACACCGATAGAATAAGTACCAGACTTGACAAAAATAAGTACTGGGGTCGATTGATGCGACTTAAATTTCAAGGTAATGCTCCAGCATGGCCGCAGTCTAATGACTGAAACAAGTAAAATATAGGAGATAAAAGATAAGGAAATATACATATAAACCTAGAAGCTTCCCTCACCCCTTAATTAGCATATCCACTACCTCATCCCATAAGTAGTCAATCTCGATCTTTCTCTCTCAACCCGTAAGCAGCCATAAGCAACAACAATTTCCATTCCAACAACCACCTTATCTATACTATTTTCTCCTTCATTAACCATTCAGCTCTCCATTCCGCTCCACTTATTTGTTAATTGATTGTCGCTTGTGACACAACTTCATGAATGGTGGTAGAAGTTTCGGCCAGAATTTGGGGACTTTGCCAATCCTAATTATTGACCATCAAGCCTGTCCAGTCGCTTGCAGCTTTTAGAACCTTGTTTATTCTTTCTAATTATTGTCAGCCATGTTTGCGACGTCTATTCTTTTCGTTTCTTTTTTTTTTCTTAGCTTTGCTTTGTTTTTACGCTTCGAGCCTTTGTACTTTTATATAATGCTAAATATCCTAGCATGGTCAGACATCCGGAGACATGGGTGCACGCGTGGCTGTGTGGGAAACAAAATTTGGCTGTTAACCATGTGCTCCCTTGTTCAGTCCCACTGCGTGGCACCTTGGACAGGTGTCTTTTAGTATCTGTGGTATTGAGCAGAATATTTGCTGTAGCCCTACTACTACTACTACTACTACTACTACTACTATTATTATTATTATTATTATTATTATTATTATTATTATTATTATTATTATTATTATTATTATTATTATTATCATCATTCCTTTGCCTTGATTTATACAAACTGCACCGAAGTCTCAATCAGAGGCGTCAGTTGACGGCAAGCTTTTGCATCTAAAGATGTCAACGAATGCGGTGTCATGCAAACTGTAAAACAAAATTTGATGCCTCTGTTTAAAATGAAAAGAAACAACCCTTTATAAATTATCCATCACAGATTAACAGTACATTTACATGAAGAGGAATTTATCTAAACTGGGTGAGGTATCCATAAATATGATTTTTGGCAACTGATTTTCTCAATAAACAATACACAATAACGTTATTGGTTGGTAAGTTCGGGATTATACATTTGGCGTTGCTGTGTATTTGGATGGGTACTTCTATAAAGGTTTCGATTAATCCCCTCCGCCCCCCCATTT
Organism: Octopus bimaculoides; assembly: GCF_046866305.1. Taxonomy (NCBI): domain Eukaryota; kingdom Metazoa; phylum Mollusca; class Cephalopoda; order Octopoda; family Octopodidae; genus Octopus; species Octopus bimaculoides. The sequence goes on from NC_142941.1 coordinate 58,473,287, forward strand.
CAATAGTTCACATTTCAGTTATTTTTCTCTGCTCCTACTTCAGTTTTACCTCAATATCTTGTATTTCCTTTTTATCACGTGCGATGTGTTCTATAACATTTTCACCGTGTTCTGAGAGTTCTTTCTTCTGCACGTAGTCGTTTGTGTTATGCGGTTTTCTTTTGTACACTTTTATATATTTTACAGGTGGTCGTTTCTGTTCTGTCAATGTCTTTGGTTTGGGTGGAACTTATCCGTTCTGAGTGCAGTCGGACGTGTATATATTTTTTTAGATATCTTCTTGAGTGTATGCTTGTATGTTTTCTGTGCGTTGCTCAATATCTGATATATATATATATATATATATATATATATATATATATATATATATATATATATATATATATATATATATATATATTATATCATGACTCTTATTCATTCGATACTGTGTTAGAGATATATTTCTTTCCTCAATTCTTCTTCGCGTGTTTTTCTTTCTCCATAAACTGTAAGTTTCTTTTGTAACCGTCATGTGTATTGGATATTCTATGGATGGATATATAATGTGTGTGTGTGTGTATATGTCATATATATATATATATATATATATACACACACATATATAGATAGATAGATAGATAGATAGACTTACTTGGAAATGAATCATTTGTATATATATATATATGTAATATACATTTATATATACATACACTACACCACAAAAACACACACACGCACACACACACACACACGTATATATATTTGTTTCAAATGTTGGCACAAGGCCAGCAATATTATTATTATTATTATTATTAATTATTGTTATCGTTATTATTTTTATTATGATTATTATTGTTGTTGTTGTTGTTGTCATTATCATTATTATTTTTATTATTCTTATCATTATTATTATTATCATTATTCTTATCATCATCATTATTGTTATTATTATTATTATTTTATGTTTTTATTACTGCTACTACTGTGAGAAAAGCACGTCGAACAGAATTGAAACTTCAGTTTCGTTTCAAGCTCACATTAAACTCATTCCACAACACTCATCGCACAACTTGGCTGGCGGATATTGTCTTTATTACGACCATTTGATTTATTAATGAACATTGTTGAACTATTTTTTAAACAGCGTTGGCTTTAATTTTTAACTGCGCTTCGATTGTTTTGTATTGTTTCTCTTTCGTTTCTCTTCAATTGCTTGTTCGTTATTTAAACAATATATTTTGTGCGCAATAATCACATGGAATGCATAAAATATGTATCGTTTTCACTGACTGAGAACACTTACAGCATCGCTGTCCTCGAATTTATTATTGTTTTGGCTGCTGTTGTTATTACGAGTAGTAGTAGTAGTAGTAGTAGTAGTAGTAGTAGTTGCAGCAGCAGCAGCAGCAGTAGTTGCAGTAGTAGTAGTAGTAGTAGTAGTAGTAGTAGTAGTAGTAGTAGCAGAAGCAGCAGCAGCAGCAGCAGCAGCAGCAGCAGAAGCAGAAGCATCAGCGGCGGCGGCGGTGGTAGCAGCAGCGGCGGCGGTAGCAGCAGCGGCGGCGGCGGCGGCCACGGCTGAGGTGGCGGTAGCAACAGCAGCCGCAGCAGAAGTAGTAGTAGTAGTAGTAGTAGTAGTAGTAGTAGTAGTAGTAGTAGTAGTAGTAGTATCATTATCACCATCATTGAAGCGGTGAAGTGGCAGAATTGTTAAATCACCAGACTAAATACTCCCTAACATTTTATTCCATCTTTCCGTTTTGAGTTCAAATCACGCCGTGGTCGACTTTGCCTTATATCTTTTCGGGGTCATTGAAAAAGCTACTAGTTGCGCACTGAGTCCATATAATCGACTTCTGCCTCTCGCAAATTTCAGGCCTTGTGCCTATGGTAGAAAGGATTATCGTTGGTGTTACTCTTGCTTTTGTTATCATTATTACCTCCGCCTTAGCGAAGGCGGAGTATTGTTTCAGTCGTATTTATTTCTTTGTCCGAGGACAAGATATCTCAAGAACCGCTGGATGGATTCGGATGAAACTTTCAGGGAATCTGCAGAAATTATTTGACGGTAATCATTAGAAGTTGTCACAAGAAGTTATCCTTTGTTATCAGCCATATTTTGAACGAGGTAGTAAGTGTGGGACGTAACGAAATGGGATTATTGGTTGCGGCCGGATACAGCCGATTTGGTACGGTTGACTGTACATTGAATCTGTTTTAGTGGCAGTACTTTTTGGCACTGGAGGTAAGCACACATGCGCGCTCACACATAAGTGCACGGAAATATACGCTTACACATAGAGAGAGTGAGAAATGAAAAAGAGACATTAGAATTCATTAACTGAATGCGATTGATGTAAACATTTCCCCTCTCCTTATACACATAAGGAGTATTATGCTTACACACATAGACTGAGAGACGGGGAGAGAGAGAGAAAACGAGAGAAATATTAAAGCGACTGATGTCCAAATATGTCAGCGCCGAATCAGCGATGCCAAAAAGGCGGTATCGAAACGGCTGTGTTGCAAACATCTCATAACAGCCACGGCAATCCTTACATTCTCTTGACAAAAGACAAGATGGTGAGATGATCTCATCCGCTGCGTGGATCTACATGGCCACGACTGGCCAGAGAAAGATAGCAGAGGAAGAAGCCCTGCGAGAGGCTCTTCCCTCACGAGTTATGAACCTCTGGATACCAAATTCTTGTACTCCATCAGTTTATCCACTTCCATCCGGGTCATGTTTTTCTCATCGAAATCATCATAATGTCTAACAGAAATTTTGATATTTTGTTTTATCAAGCTGATGAAAACTATATTTAGACGGTCTGCTTTGATCTTTTGGTCAGCCTGGACAGACAGGTCCCAGATGCTGAGAGTCAAGTCGTTGTCATGTAACATGTCTGGTACATGTTTATACTGCTTTTCAGTTTTGTAACCTTTAAGTGTCGGCACGTTGCCCAATGGACAGAACTATCCACACGTTCGTGTCTATGAAGATACACGAATTTGGCAAAGACTGGCTAAACCGGAAATGATGTAGAGAAGTGTCTCATTGTACTATCTGCACTTGGCGACAGTATCCGTTTTCATTATTATTTTATTTTGGTAATTATTTTTGGTTTGGCATTGATCTTTTGTGTAACTAAAACCAGAACTTAGG
>NC_142941.1:58481431-58483931 GCF_046866305.1 Octopus bimaculoides
GATAGATAGATAGATAGATAGATAGATAGATAGATAGATAGATAGATAGATAGATAGATAGATAGATAGAAAAACAGACGACAGACAGAAAGGCAGACGACAGATAGATAGATAGATAGATAGATAGATAGATAGATAGATAGATAGATAGATAGATAGATAGATAGATAGATAGATAGAAAAACAGACGACAGACAGAAAGGCAGACGACAGATAGATAGATAGATAGATAGATAGATAGATAGATAGATAGATAGATAGATAGATAGATAGATAGATGTGTGCATGAATATATGTATATATACACGCGCTGGCATGTATGAATTTATCTAAATCATATATATATACATATATATATATATATATATATATATATATATATATATATATAAATATATTTCTATATATATATATATATATGTACACACGCATATATATATATATATATACATAAACATAGGTATTTTTGCATGCATCATGTTTGTGTGCTTGTATGTGTACGTGTGAGTGTATGTGTGAGCATGCATATCTGTGTATGTGTGTGCGTGTGGGGGAGGGTGTAACATCAATATCCAATTTCGAATTGTTGAAGAAATATCTATTTAAATGAGTAAGATGTTTCAAATTAACCATAGATTTTCATACACTATGTCGCATCATTAGTTTAATGCCTGTGAGTAATGTATCATTCCACTACTGCAACTCACATTTGAAAATCTCTTTTTTGCATATATAATATATAATATTATATATATTATATTATATATGAGAAAAATGGCTACCATTTACGTATGTATGGCAGCCATTTTTCTTCTATCAAATTTTGACTTTTTAACAACGACTACAGTACAAACCGTAAGAATAACATTGAAAATAGATATCACATTTACACGAAAAATCTATCGACGTTTAGGGATGCATAGAAATGAGTGAAGGTTACAAGGTATTCAAAACATAGCTCAGAACCATATTTAAGCAGAATATTCAGCTTTACTTTGGTGAACTTCTACATAAACAGAAAATTATGAAACAAATATACATGCATGTATATTAACATACATTTATAGCTGTCCACTCGTGAGCTACCAATAAGAACATTGTGCACATAAACAGCAATTCCTATGCAAAATGCCAGCTATGTCTGCAGAATTTTAGGTTCAGTAAGGCTTGCACATTTCATAGGCCCTTTCTCGCCTATTGATTATGACCCAGAGATTAGCCGAGGCAAGACAACTAGTGCCAGTATGGGTTGCAGGTTCGGGGATGTAGAAGCACATGATCTCGGTCGCAAGCAAAAGATCCCTTAAATATTCAATACCATTCCTTGCATATCCAGTTTCATATCAGAGTGACCTTCACCTGACACATGGTTTAATATAAGCCGAGGACTGCCTTAATTCCAGTGGCCTTCTAGCTCATCGGACCCCAACTCGGAGTTTCTGAGGGCCCGGAATTTCTTAGTCATTTTCCTCTTAGTGTATAATTACGTATGGATATACACACTTATATATGTGTGTGTGTGTGTGTGTGTGTGTGTGTGTGTGTACATACGCAGTTAGCAACGTTAGCAGCATCATATTAAAATAACAGGACGCCGACTATTTGTGACACCAGTTGTTTGTTAATCACTAGTTTCTACATCAATAGAGGCTAAATTTGTCTGAGCGTGGATGCCTGCTACTGATGATGTGCAATGACTCAGAAATCCAGATTCATCAGTTCTACTCTTACAGCTAGGCCATTTTCGTGCACTAGTGATATTTTTCTGAGCTTTTTAACACTATGCGTTTATACGGAATGCATTCTCAAGTCAAATTACACAGTTGCCAAATCAGATATACAGAATGCTATATGCATACAGATGTCTACATTCATACATGCATGCATACAAACATGGGTTTATACATATGTAAATATGTACATATACACATGCATTCAGATACATGCATAGACACATAATACATATATACTTATATACATACATTCACGCTTACGCCTATTCACACATATACATGCACACATATGCACATACATAAACATACACACAAATTTACATATACATGCATACACACTTGCATATATATACATATGCATACATGCATACCCACACCCAGTTACATGCATACACATATACATACAGACATATATATATATGTATACGTACATATACGTATATACATATAAACCTACATACATACATACATACAATCACATGCATACACAAACATATATACGTACATACGTCCATATAGTCCGTATATAAGTACATACATACATACACCATACATACACGCACATACACACATACAAAGACACACACATACACACATGCATACATACATACATATAAACGTGCATTCACACATATATACACATACATATATACGTGCATACATATATACATAAATACGTACATAGATATGCACAACATACATACATACATGCAACTTATATAAATACATACATACACACATGCAAGGAGAATTTTACGAAACTGCCA